>NW_024055512.1:201183-501183 GCF_902713615.1 Scyliorhinus canicula
TCCCACTCTCTCCACAGCCCTGTGCCAATCCGAAAACTGATCCCATTCTCCGCACAGCCCTGTGCTAATCTCCAAATTGATCCCACTCTCCGCACAGCCCTGTGTCAATCGCCAAATTAATCCCACTCTCCCCACAGCCCTGTTTCAATCCCCAAACTAATCCCACTCTCCCCACAGCCCTGTGACAATCCCCAAACTGATCCCACTCTCCGCACATCCCTGTGTCAATCCCCAAACTACTCCCAATCACCCCACAGCCCTGGGTCAATCCCAAACACTAATCCCACTCTCCCCACAGCCCGGTGTCAATCCCCAATACTAATCCCACTCTCCTTATAGTTCTGTGTCAATCCACAAACTAATCCCACTGTCCCCATAGCTCTGTGGGGAATGTTCCATCATGGTCACATTTCTGATTATGGAATCTTACTGTGCCATCAGTATACCTGCTGTCAGTTTGTACACCTTCGAGTATAAAGAGAGATAGAAATCCATCTTCAGAGAGTCTGAACTTAATTTTGAAAGTGCCCCATTTGTGGGCTCTTCCTGTGCACACGCTGCCTTCAGAATTCCCCAAATTAAAAACAAGCTGAGAGAGGAGTCACAGGAGTGAGTTAACAGAAAGCAGTTGGCGTTATCAAACTGACCATTTTAATTTAATCTAAATTGTTTCATTTTAATTTCTAATTCAGAAATTGACATCAGAGGATTTCAGTGAAAAACCCCATTGAACCTCCCTGCCTAATAATATGATGTTTTTGCCGATGACCCTGTATTTATTCAGGAATAAAATTGACATCTCCCAGTGGGAAAAATCAAAATGAATCCAAATTTATAAAGCAGATCACTGAATAAATCTGCCTGTGAGTAACAGAATAAGATTGTCCCCATCAAAGACTCCCAAGGCAGGAACGTCCTGGGGTTCCTTACCGGTCTTTACCCATTGTATAGAAAGCCCTCCTTGGGAGACAGACAAATAGACATCCCAAATTAGTCAGAAATTCAGGCGGAAATGAATATTAACATCAAGACTGAAGTAACAGGACATTGCTCGATCTGTTGCTGTCCCCTGAATTAACATAACCATAGACAGGACAAATCCCTCTGGCCTCTCCTGTGAAGACATATCTTTAGTAAACAATCACCGCTGACAGACTGAAAACATTCATGACAGAAAGTCAGGGGGTAGGTCTGCACACAGATCTCTGAGGACATCTCAAACAATACTGTTTCTAATCATTTCCCAATAATATTTTAACTTATGCTTCAATTCTATTATACAGAAATGTGGTCCCTGTGGGATGATTGTGTTAAGACAGCAGCTTGCTGGATCGATTGCTGTGTCATTTATCAATAGTAAGGAGATTGGTATCATAGAACATTACAGCGCAGTACAGGCCCTTCAGCCCACGATGCTGCGCTGTCCTGTGAAACCCCTCTAAAGTCCCTCTACACTATTCCCTTATCATCCATATGCCTGTCCAAAGACCATTTGAATGCGTTTAGTGTTGGCGAGTCCACTACTGTTGTAGGCAGGGCATTCCACGCCCTTACTACTCTCTGAGTAAAGAACCTCCCTCTGACATCAGTCCTATATATATCTTCCCTCAATTTAAAGCTATGTCCCCTCGTGCTGGACATCACCATCCGAGGAAAAAGGCTCTCACTGTCCACCCTCTCTAATCCTCTGATCATCTTGTATGCCTCAATTAAGTCACGTCTTAAACTTCTCTCTAACGAAAACAGCCTCAAGTCCTTCAGACTTTGCTGATATGATCTTCCCTCCATAACAGGCAACATTCTTGTAAATCTCCTCTGTACCCTTTCCAATGCTTCCACATCCTTCCTATAATGTGGCGACCAGAACTGCACACAATACTCCAAATGCAGCCGCACCTGAGTTTTGTACAACTGCAACATGACATCATGGCTCCGAACCTCAATTCCTCTACCAATAAAAGCTAACACACCGTACGCCTTCTTAACAACCCTCTCAACCTGGGCGGCAACTTTCAGGGATCTATGGACATGGACACCGAGATCTCTCAGCTCGTCCACACTACCAAGAATCTTACCATTAGCCCAGTACTCTGCCTTTCCTTCCAAAATGAATCACCTCACACTTTTCTGCATTAAACTCCATTTGCCACCTGTCAGCACAGCTCTGCAGCTTATCTATGTCCCTCTGTAACTTGTAACATCCTTCTGCACTGTCCACAACTCCACCGACCTTAGAGTCTTCTGCAAATTTACGCACCCATCCTTCTACGCCCTCTTCCAGGTCATTCATAAAAATGACAAACAGCAACGACCCCAAAACAGATCCTTGTGGCACACCACTAGTAACTGGACACCAGTCAGAGCATTACCCATCAACCAGCACTCTTTGTCTTCTATCAGCTAGCCAATTTCTGATCCAAACTGGTAAATCACCCTGAATCCCATGCCTCTGTAGTTTCTGCAATAGCCTACCGTGGGGAACCTTATCAAACGCTTTACTGAAATCCATATACACCACATCAACTGCTTTACCCTCATCCACCTGTTTGGTCACCTTCTCGAAGAACTCAATGAGGTTTGTGAGGCACGACCTACCCTTCACAAAACCATGTTGACTATCTCTAATCAAATTATTCCTTTCCAGATGATTATACATACTATCTCTTATAAACCTTTCCAAGACTATTCCCACAACAGAAGTAAGGTTCACTGGCCCATAGTTACCAGGGTTATCTCTACTCCCCTTCTTGTACAAGGGGACAGCATTTGCTATCCTCCAGTCCTCTGGCACTATTCATGTAGACAAATATGACTTATAGATCAAAGCCAAAGGCTCAGCAATCTCCTCCCTAGCTTCCCAGAGAATCCTAGGATAAATCCCATCCGGCCCAGGGGACTTATCGATTTTCACACTTTCCAGAATCGCTAACATCTCCTCCTTATGAACCTCAAGCCCTTCTAGTCTAGTAGCCTCTATCTCAGTATTCTCCTCGACAACTTTGTCTTTTTCCTGTCTGAATACTGACGAAAAATACTCATTTAGCACACCTCCTATCTCCTCGAACTCCACGCACAACCTCCCACTACTGTCCTTGACTGGCCCTACTCTTTCCTTAGGCATTCTTTTATTCCTGACAAACCTATAGAAAGCTTTAGGGTTATCCTTGATCCTACCTACCAAAGACTTCTCACGTCCTCGCTTGGCTCTTCTTAGCTCTCTCTTTAGAGCCTTCCTAGCTAACTTGTAACTCTCAAGCGACACAACTGAACCATCACCTCTCACCTTCACATAAGACTCCTTCTTCCTCTTGACAAGTGATGCAACTGCTTTAGTAATCCACGGTTCCCTCGCTCGGCCACTTCCTCCTAGCCTGACAGGTACATACTTATCAAGGACACGCAGTAGCTGTTCCTTGAACATGCTCCACATTTCCATTGTGCCCATCCCCTGCAGTTTTCGCCTCCAGCCGATGCATCCTAAGTCTTGACTCATCGCATCATAATTGCCTTTCCCCCAGCAATAACTCTTCCCCTGCCGTTTCTACCTATACCTTTCCATCGCTAAAGTAAACGTAATCGAATTGTGGTCACTAGCACCAAAATGCTCACCTACCTCCAAATCTAACACCTGTCCTGGTTCATTACCCAGTACAAAATCCAATACGGCCTCGCCTCTCGTTGGCCTATCTACATACTGCATCGGGAAACCCTCCTGCACACGAACATGGCAGAATATTATTGAAATGGTGTTAGATTGGGAAATGTTGATGTACAAAGAGGGTTTCCTGGTACACTAGTAACTGAAAACAAGACTGCAGGTCCATCAAGCAGTTAGGATGGCAAATGATTTGTTGGCCTTCATTGCAAGAGGTCTTGAGTTCAGGAGAAAGGATGTCTTACTGCAGCTGTACAGGGCATTGGTTTGACCACATCTGGAGTATTCAGGGCAGTTTTTGTCTCCTTAACTAAGAAAGAATACCAGAGAGGGAGTGTAGTAAAGAACCACCAGTCCATTTCCTGGGATGGAATAATTGTTGTATAAGAAGAGGCAGTGGGATAGTGGTATTGTCATTCGACTAGCAATCCAGAGAGCCGGTATCACTCTCGGGACCCAGGTTCAAATCCCACCTTGGAAAATGGTGAAGTTTAAATACAATACAAATCTGGAATAGAAATTATAACGATGACCGTGAAACCATTGCAGATTGGCGTAAAAACCCATCTGGCTGACGGATATTCATTAGGGGAGGGAATCTTTCATCCTCACCTGGTCTGGCCCACATGTGACTCCAGATCCACAGCAATGTCGTAGATTCTTGAATCCCCCCCACAGAGATGGGCAATAAATGCTGCTCCTGCCAGTGATGCCGCCCCCCCCCCCCCAGGGATGGGCAATAAATGCTGCTCCTGCCAGTGATGCCCATGAACAAATGAAAAAGAAGAGTTTTGGCCAATATTCACAGGAATTTAGAAGAATGAGAGAGGATCTGATTGAAAAACGTCAGAATCTTTTATGGCCGGATAGACTGGATGCAGGGATGCTGTTTGATCTGTCTGGGTCCATCTAGAACAAGGGCCCACAATCTCAGGATACCGGGGAACCCATTTATGACGGAGATGATGAGCAACTTCTTGATGTAGAGGGTGATGTACCTGTGGATTCTCTATCATTGAATGATTTGGAGGGTAATCACTGAATCTGCTTAAAAAGAAAATATATTTCTTCCTACTCAAAGTGTGAATGGGGTTTGAGGATAGTGCAAGAGTATGGCATTGAGTTAGATTATCAGCCATGACAATTTTGAAGGGCCGATCAGCTCCGAAGTGCCGATTGCCACACATCTCCTCCATTGTTTTACATTTCTATGTTTCTCCATGTATGTATCTGTGATTCTGTCTCTCTATCCCTGTTACCAGCTTTGATAATCATCTTCTATCCTTCTGTATTTCTGTAATTCTCTCTCTCGGTCTCTGTTTCCATATGTTGCACTGATTGCAACTTCATACATAGTGTGGAAGTTTAGTGAGAAGAGGAAGTTCAGAGGAGGGGAAGGAGGTACTCCTATTTTTAAGTTTGCCACCCTGTTGGAATTGGATTTTGCAGAGATGGAGGTGAGCTGTTAATGAACACACGGAAGGTAAGTTGTCAAGGTCTATTGTCCAATGGTGTAAAATTGTCCTGCAGTTTGTAAGAAGTTTAATAAATGTAGACAAAACAAAGTAATTGAAGAATCTAACCAATGAAAGACTGCCACCTGAATTCTGTGCCCCTGCGGCAGAGGGATTCTCCGTCCCGCCAGTTAGCCAATGGGATTTCCCATTGTGGATAGCTCCAGCCGTTGGGAATTCTGTGGCCCTACGGCAGAGGGATTCTCTGTCCCGCCAGTTGGCCAATGGGATTTCCCATTTTGGATAGCTCCAGCCGTTGGGAATTCTGTGCCCCTGTTGGGAATTATGTGCCCCTGCGGCAGAGGGATTCTCCTTCCCGCCAGTTAGCCAATGGGATTTCCCATTGTGGATAGCTCCAGCCGTTGGGAATTCTGTGCCCCTGCGGCAGAGGGATTCTCCGTCCCGCCAGTTGGCCAATGGGATTTCCCATTGTGGATAGCTCCAGCCGTTGGGAAATCCCCAGGAATGGGTGCGCTGCCGGCGAAACAGAGAATCCCGACAGAGTAGAATCCAGCCCCATGAGTATGGCAGGCGAGGTAATGTGTCAAGGCCGCAGTACACAGAAGCTCGTAGATACTGGTGTTAGCCAGGAGAAGCACATCTGCAGTAAGTGTCTGCGATTTGAGGAGTTTCGACTCAGGGTTATTGAACGGGAGGCTGATAAAGAACAAAGAAAAGTACAGCACAAGAACAGGCCCTTCGGCCCTCCAATCCTGTGCTGACCATGCTGCCCGTCTAAACTAAAATATTCTACACTTCCGGGTCCGTATCCCTCTGTTCCCATCTTGTTAATGTATTTGTCAAGATGCCCCTTAAACGTCACTATTGTCCCTGCTTTCACCACCTCCTCCGGCAGCGAGTTCCAGGCACCCACTATCCTGTCTGTAAAAAACTTGCCTTGTCCATCTCCTCTAAACCTTGCCCCTCGCAGTGATCTGCAGACACTGAGACACATTGGGGATGGGGAGGTGGGAAAGAATTACTTTGATGCCTTGCTGCAAGAAATTGTCACACCCCTTCGGATAGGATCTTCTGCTTTGGAAAGTGCTCAGCCACAGGATGGTATGTTTGTACCTGACGCAGATAAGGGGACCCCGAGAGGAGGAGTTTAGTTGTGTCAGCCACTGCCATGATCCAACAGATTCCAGGTTCTTTCAAATGGCTGCAGGATGGATGAGCTGTCAAACCACGGCAGTGTAGAACATGAAGCCATTCAAGTGGAGGGAGTGAGGAAATTAATAAATGAATGTGATAAAAATAGAATTATTAGTTAAATTAGTATAGATAATAGGTCCGGTCCGATGGTAGTCGGGCCGGTCCGATGGTAGGGGGCTCACAGACAAAGGACAAAGGGAATTAGCAAAAGCCTGTTTGAGACCCTCGGGGGAGGGTGGCCGCATGGTGAGCATGGTGAAAAGGATGCTGGGGTTACAATGCAAAGTGACCAATTAGGATATAGGGCCAGGTCAGGAGGTGTATAGAATGACCAATGGGAAGCTTATATGTGAATCTTACTGTGAGTTTGAATATATCAGCAGATACCCTTTTGTGTTCTGTCTCTCTTGCTGTGGAACTCACAGGAGACGTCTGTGTGTTCTGGAGTTCTCCCAGTAAGCCAGCCTTGCAAGTTGCTTATTATTAAATGATACTATACCTACAAATCTATCTCTCATTTTATCGAGCCAGACTACCGGGTGAAGAATTTAACTATCAACATTTGGTGCCTGAAACCCGGGTTTCTCCAGACGATCACCGGCCAGCTGCGAATTCAGAATTAGGCTGATTTTGGACACGGAAAGTGGACATGGGCCCACAACGTGAGTAGCTTAAAATTGCCACGTTGATCTCCTCTTTCCCATGGACTGATTGGCCTGGTCAATCGCGGCTGGCACGGTACGATCGTCTCGACGAAATCAAAGGTCAGTCTAGGGATTAGAAAAGTCGGAAAATCAGTCGATGTAGGTACGACTGAGGGTTGGTTTAACTGATGGGATGTAATAGTTATGTTACAGTTCAGCTAAGGGTTGGTTTAACTGATGGGATGTAATAGTTATGTTACAGTTCAGCTGAGGGTTGGTTTAACTGATGGGATGTAATAGTTATGTTACAGTTCAGCTAAGGGTTGGTTTAACTGATGTGATGTAATAGTTATGTTACAGTTCAGCTAAGGGTTGGTTTAACTGATGGGATGTAATAGTTATGTTACAGTTCAGCTGAGGGTTGGTTTAACTGATGTGATGTAATAGTTATGTTACAGTTCAGCTAAGGGTTGGTTTAACTGATGGGATGTAATAGTTATGTTACAGTTCAGCTAAGGGTTGGTTTAACTGATGGGATGTCTTAATTGGGACAGTTCAGTTAGAGATTGTTTGTGGGATTCAGTTCCAGGTGTGTTTTTGGAACTATAGTTGGTTAAGTAAAATTGTATCCTTGGACTGTAGTGGCGATCAACGCAGTCTTGGGGACTAGTTCGAGATAATGGGGAATTGCTTGGATAATACGAGTGATCCAAACAGTTCTTTGCAAATACTATGTGATATTTATCCGGAAAAAGCGAGAGATTTTAGAAAACTATCAGCAACTTTAAGAAAGAAATTTGGAGACGAATGGCCACAAGGGGGCACTAAAGATCTGGACTTAATTAAACAAATTCAGGGGGAAATTTGGAAGAAACATCAAAACCTCCGAGCGAAAGAGTTGATTGGACTATGGAGACAATATTGTCAAGAGGAGAGGGATAAGATCATGTTATCAAGTTGGCAAGACAATGCCCTTAAAATGGGGATTCCAATTAGTGAAGGCGGGACTCAGAAATCTCTAGAGGTCTTGAAAAAGGAGTGTGCATTCAAAAAACGCGCGAGTAAAGAGAGGGAGCTGCCTACTGGGGCAGACTCGAGTAAAAAAAATGGGCTACGTAGTTCAATGGCTGGCCTTGCATTGACAGAGGTAGACAATGACTTCGATAATTGGACCGTGTCGGGTAGAGTCCCCACTGCACCAGAGGCATTGCCTGCACTAATTCCAGAGCCCCCAGGATATCATAAATTATATCCAGTTGCTCCTTCCCAGATTCACATCATACCAGCCTCACCAGTCCCTTTGGTTGCGGTTAGAGAAGAGGAGCTCGGTTCCACAAGCCCCGTTAGTTCTAGGACCAGATCCCGGGCAATAAGAGAGGGGTCTGATCCTATACGGCAACAATTGCCCATACCATAGGGATCCCTAAAGGCCGAAGTCTTGAGACAGACACATGTATGAACAAGGAAAACGGGGGATGGTTCTGAGTGGCCGGAACTCCCCCTAGTGGAAGGGAAAAGCATTGAAGGAACCAGAGGAATCCGCTAAAGCGCCCCCTAGTGAGACTCTGAGACAGTTGCCGGTTAGGAAGATACCAAATCCTGACGCTGCGACAGCCGCAGCCCAACCCACTATAGATATTTATTTCCCATGGAGACCCAGTGAGATGATGGCTATGCTGGATTCAATCCCAGATAGGAAGAAATCTCCTGCTGCTTTCGTGGACTATCTAAGAACTACCATCTCAGTTTATCAAGCTGACTCTCGGGACCTCTGGGCCCTAGTCCACCAGGTTTTAACCCCAGCAGAATACCGCAGTCACCTTAACCATTTAAATTATGCTAGCCACGCCGCACTCCAGCGAGCCCATGTCTTGGACGATGATAGACAGACACAGATCCTGAATGCATTGAATGCCACGTTTCAAAAGACCTAAACATCTCTATTATCTTAGACCTCAAACCTAAAAAGCCTGAGGAGCCAGAGGACTTTCTGAAACGCTTTAATGAAATCTACCGTGAGCAGTCAGGCGACTTGCTGTATCAGAATGGCCAGAATTCCCCTCAGTACTGTGCTATGTTAATGCATTGCCTACCACCTTCTGTGGCCACTGCCGTGGAATGTAATAACATGAATTGGACAGAGAACGACCCTTCCCAGATGGCCCTGGCAGTCAGGTTTTATTGGAAGGAGGGTGAAGGCCAGGAAGGAGGCTCAGTTACAAAGATTAAGACGGAGTACGTGATGAGAAAGGATGATCTGAAACCCCAACCAGCGGCAGATACAGTGGCTTACCAGCTGGAACCCCAATATTGCGATGGGGGATGGGTGGACCAACAAGGGGGAGGACATCAAACCCACCTGAATGGCCCCTCAGCCCCACCGTATGCACCAACAGCTTTACAACTGCCGCCCCCACCGTATGCACCAAGGGGTCATTGGTCTACTGGGAAAAGAGGACGGGGCAGATATAGAGGGAATAATGCATGTTTTTATTGTGGCCGTACAGATCACTGGCATCAGAATGCCCCTTTTGAAGACAGCCAGCAGGAGGAGACTACCCGAACCAAAGGAGGGGCTAACCCCAAAGGGAGGACAGACGAGGTACACCGACTTCTCCCAGGCAAACTCTTTCCCAACACAAGATTGACTAGCTAATTTAGTCATAAGGACTCTCCAATCGGTCAGAGAACCTATTATCTCTCTGCAGATAGGAGATCAACATTACCCATTTGTAATCGACACTGGAGCAGCCATGTCTTCAGTGCAATCAGAACTTCAACTACCACTATCCGACCACACCCAGCATTTGTCGGGGTTCCAAGGCCAGGTGTGTGAGTATCCTATTTCTGACCCTGTGATAGTCACTTATGAGAATAAGTCTACAGATCATCGGTTTGTGGTGACTACTGGATTGGACTGTAACTTGTTGGCCCGAGATTTACTGTGTATCTTCCAGCTACAGCTCGAGTGTGGGGATGAAGGGGTAACGGTTCAATCATGGAGTTTGAGACAACAGTGCTATATTTCTGTCACGCCACAGTGGTGGGCATTAGATATTGAACATTCACTGTGCCACGTTACACTGGCCTATGATAGAACCGGACAGAACAGGGAGTTGGAGGACAAATACCGGCCGTTAATTGGGACCGAATGGCCGGTCAAGATTACAACCACAGTCACGGGAAAAGAAGGTACAGTCGATTTTATTACAATACCACCACATTTATGGCTACAGTCAGCTTCTGTAGGCCCTCATATTACACGTCAAGTCCAAGACCAATACCATGCCAAGGATTTGGGGCCTATGGTAAGGAGGGCAGTGGATCATTCAGATCCAAAGGAGTACAAACTTCAAGTCATGCCAGACGGCACTTCCATAAAATATTTTGAGCTCCCTGAAACTATTAACACTCGTCTTCAGCATCATCTGGGACGTGACGTTTTGGAATATGTCAACCCACAGGTATGGGCAGAATACCCATCACAAGTAGGACAAACAAATGTTACACCTATCAAGGTACAGATTAAGGATAATGTAATACTGCCTTCCATTCGGCAATACCCCCTGAAACCCCAAGCTGCCCCATCTATAGACAAATTAATCCGAGAACCGTTGCAACAGGGTATTCTGGTCCCTTGCCAATCAGAATGTAACACCCCCATACTGGCGGTGCCCAAACCAGGCAAACCAGACCAGTACCAGTTAGTACAGGATTTACGTTCTATCAATGCCATCGCGCAGCCGTTACATGCTCTCGTCCCTAATCCTGCCCACATACTGGCTCCAATTCCTGCTCGAGCCCGGATCTTCACTATAGTTGACCTCCAGCACGCTTTCTTTGCCCTTCCGCTCGCATCTGAAAGTCAATAATTGTTTGCCTTCACTTACAATGGACAGCAGTATACCTGGACCCGACTGCCTCAGGGGTTCGTCAACTCACCTACTCTCTTCTCCAGATGTCTGCAGACCCAACTCCAGGCCTTGACGTTGGAGCATGGTTCCACTCTAGTTCAGTATGTAGATGACTTATTGGTAGCGAGTCCCGATGAGCCCAGTAACAGGGATGATGTGATCCAGTTATTAAACCACCTAGCCTCGTTGGGTTACGTTGTTTCACAATGAAAGGTCCTGGTGGCTCAGACAAAGGTCAAGTTATTAGGGGTGTTACTTACAGCCACAGACAGAATTCTTGATCCCAGTAGGCTTGACCCCATATGCCAATTCCCCGCCCCTACCACAGCCAAGGATGTCCGTCTTTGGCTGGGTATGGTGAATTATTGTAGGCAGTGGATACCGAACATCGCTGTCCATACAAAGCTGCTGACGCCTTACACTAGCGAAGGGGGGAATTTTACTCTCACCACCGGGGCACTCGAAGCCTTCCGTTGCCTGAAGCAGACCTTATTACAAGCACCGGCACTCGCCAGGTCCCTGTACGACCGGCCGTTCCAGATATACTGTACTGTTCTGGAAGGGTGTTCAACAGCGATACTCACCCAGCAACATGGGGATAAGCACTGGCCCGTGGCATATTACTCTTCCAAACTTGATCCAGTGGCGTTGGGCTACCCTCTTTGCACTCAGATCCTGGCAGCGATATACAATAGTCTGCAGGCTGCTGCCAATCTAACTCTCCAACAGGACATTACGGTGTATAGCTCCCACTCGGTCATCGCACTGTTGGGACAACTGCAGACGCAGCACCTTACCGCAGCTCGTCAGAATAGGTATGAAATATACCTTTTAAACAATCCACGTCTGACATTTAAATATTGTACCACTATCAATCCAGCCTGTTTTCTTAGCGGTCCCCCTGACCATGAAGACGCACCTGGCCACGACTGTCTAGCGCTGATTCAGGAAGCTACTTCGATAAGGGAAGATCTGAGCGATATACCGTTAGATCAACCTGACATGATTATGTATGTTGATGGCAGTGCATTAATAAGCCCCACTGGCCGGAGACTATCCGGTTACGCAATCGTGGATCAGGATGGCCTGACCCTAGAGGTGGCCGCTTTTCAGACCCCTCATTCAGCCCAACAAGCCGAACTTTTTGCCCTTACCCGTGCATGTATACTTGGGGCAGATCGCCGGGTAAATATTTACACTGACTCACGATACGCCTTCGGGGTGGTTCATGACTTTGGACAGCTCTGGAAGAATAGGAAATTCCTTACCTCAGCAGGCATGGAGATATCCCACTGGGGTTTAGTTAATGACCTACTGCAGGCCCTCCTTATGCCCGCGCAGATTTCCGTCATTAAATGCGCGGCCCATACAAACGGTAAGACCCCGGTTGACGTTGGTAATGAACGTGCAGATTGGGCAGCGCGGACAGCCGCGCAAACTCAGCAAGTGGTGGTGCCTAAAATGATAACTCAGACTAAACGTTCTGCAGTAAATAGGTCTGCCTCTGACAAGCCAATGCCAACCATCCAAGACGTCATAAGGTTACAGGAGGACGCCCCTGTGAGTGATATACAAATGTGGAAACGGTTAGGTTGTACATATGATTCTGTTTCTACTTTATGGATCACTCCAGCACATCAGACTTGTATGTCTGATGTGCTAGCTTTATGGGTCATCGAATGTGTACACTTTGCAACTCACTGTGGGTCTCGGCGGACTAGTAATTTGTTACTGGACACTTGGTGGCATCCTAAGATGCAGGGGCTGGGCCAAAGTGTCAGTAATAGGTGTTTGATTTGCCAGCAATATAACACCGGTAAAGGTATCCCTTGTGGGGTGGGGCACACCCCGTTGCCCAGTGGTCCCTTTGAGACGCTATAAATGGATTACATTGAGTTGGAACGATGTCAATGTTATAAATATGTTTTGGTCATTGTGAATGTGTTCAGCAAATGGGTTGAGGCGTATCCGACTACCGATAATAAAGCTGCTACTGTGGTCAAAGTTCTGATGCGGAAAATCATTCCCCGGTATGGCATACCAGCTCAGTTAAGTTCTGATAACGGGCCTCATTTTATTGGACAGATTAACAAGGTGTTCTGCTCCCAGTTGGGCATACGCCAGCAGTTACACTGTGCGTACAGACCGCAGGCGGCCGGGTTGGTTGAGAGACATAATCAGACCCTCAAAACTAAGTTGGCTAAATTAAGAGCAGATACGGGACTGACCTGGCTTAAGTTGCTCCCGGTTGCCCTCTTCTAGCTGCAGGTTACACCTGCGGGATCGGCCCGGCTCTCTCCTGCCGAGATCCTTTATGGCAGGCCCCTTAGAACTCCCTGGAACCTCCATGTTCCCAGACTGGTTCAGTTTCACCATATGAGTGAAGAAATGACTACCTATGTTCTAGCCCTCACTAAGGTACTCAAGGAGCTCCATGGCCAGGTCCGAGCAGCTCAACCGTCACCGTCCCCATTACATAGCTCGCTTTCAGTGCAGCCTGGTAGTTATGTCATGGTCAAAAATTGGACTCGGAAAGGGTCAGAGCCACGATGGGAGGGGCCTTTCCAAGTTCTCCTTACCACCCCCACTGCAGTTAAAGTGGAGGGGTGGAGTGTTTGGGTCCACCTCCACCACTGTAAAAGGTCGGTCACTAACCTGCCTCCCTTCCCCAGCGCTAGTTTACAGGTGTGAAGCATGATGGGGTGGCTACACACCACCTGTGTGATCTTCGGCATCGCCTCGCTTAGAGTGACATCGGCGGCGGAAATGGAACAGGGGAATATCATCTATATCTGTAACCCCAACCAAACTACCCGGACATTTCACCTCTGCAAAGGTGACGTTCTGCGCTGCCCCCATATACGAGGATGTGGTATCGACTCATGGAAGGTCATCCGGTTAATGGACAATGCAGGACTTATGACGCAATTGCACCGGTCCCAACGATGGGAAGGGAAGACTGCATGGACATTGCCTTGTTTTTGGAGTATATGTAAATTTGATTTTGGATGTGTTCACCTTGGTGCCTTACAGATACAATCAGACTGTGAGGAGGGGGTAGGAAGAGGTTGTGAGAGAGAGAAAGAGACTAGACAGAGGAAGGGTTGTGTAAGAGGGGAGGTACAACTAGAACGTAGGTTCTCGGAGGATGTACTTGATTCATTTAGGACCCTGGAGGGGGGTAACTTGGGCAGTATGAATCTCTTCTACCAGATTTACCACCGTTTGTATGGCCAGGGACGGTTTGTCTGCTACCCGAACCCCACATCGGTGTCTAGGTTATTTTCTGTTTCACCGCTTTGGGGTACTCCCCAAACTGTGGTTCATTGTCAGAGTTCCGAGCCACCGCCTGAACAAGTTACTCTTCCTTACGATCCGGGTTCGGCCCCACCGGCTATTCACCTTCCCCTTCCTCGGGATAATTCCCACTCACAGCAGGATAAGCTTCGACAGTGGAGGGCGTATATTCCTAGCCACTTCACTCCTCATATGGACTCCCGATCGTACGAGAATTGTTTCAGCAGTCCGGGGTACGGGTGTTTGCTAGTAGATGTGGAAACGAATATAACATGTCTGTTCCCCGCTTGTACGGATAGGAGGTGTCACCTCACTCAGGCGTCTGGCCAATGCATCTGTCATAACATCACCTGCGTTCCATTGAACGCCGGCCTCCAGCTCCTTTGTGGCTGGGCGAATGTCTCTCATATCACTGTTGAGACTAGGAAGTTCCGCATTGCTAGGAGGCCCGAATGGGCGTTCCAAAGCTGGAGAAATGGGCTACTAGGGGTCCCTGCTCAACCAATATACTGATTGTGATATTAGCCTGTACACGGAGCAAGAATACTACTTTTTCTTTAATGGTACAGCGACCAATGTTTTGTCACCCCCATTTCCCCGCCAAATTGTTATCGGGACTCTAGTCCCTACCACAGTGCCCTGCCCCACTGAGTGGATACTGCGGCCCCCTGCCCCACTGAGTGGATACTGCGGTCCCCTGCCCCACTGAGTGGATACTGCGGTCCCCAGCCCACTGATGGGTACTGCGGTCCCCTGCCCCACTGAGTGGATACTGCGGCCCCCTGCCCCACTGAGTGGATACTGCAGTCCCCTGCCCCAGTGAGTGGATACTGCGGCCCCCCTGCCCCACTGAGTGGATACTGCGGCCCCCTGCCCCACTGAGTGGATACTGCGGTCCCCCCACTGAGTGGATACTGCGGCCCCCTGCCCCACTGAGTGGATACTGCGGCCCCCTTCCCCACTGAGTGGATACTGCGGCCCCCTGCCCCACTGAGTGGGTATTGCGGCCCCCTGCCCCACTGAGTGGATACTGCGGCCCCCTGCCCCACTGAGTGGATACTGCAGCCCCCTGCCCCACTGAGTGGATACTGTGGCCCCCCTGCCCCACTGAGTGGATACTGCGGCCCCCCTGCCCCACTGAGTGGATACTGCGGCCCCCTGCCCCACTGAGTGGATACTGCGGCCCCCTGCCCACTGAGTGGATACTGCGGCCCCCTGCCCCACTGAGTGGATACTGCGGCCCCCTTCCCCACTGAGTGGATACTGCGGCCCCCTGCCCCACTGAGTGGATACTGCGGCCCCCTGCCCCACTGAGTGGATACTGCGGCCCCCTGCCCCACTGAGTGGGTACTGCGGCCCCCTGCCCCACTGAGGGATACTGCGGCCCACTGCCCCACTGAGTGGATACTGCAGCCCCCTGCCCCACTGAGTGGATACTGTGGCCCCCTGCCCCACTGAGTGGATATTGCGGCCCCCCTGCCCCACTGAGTGGATACTGTGGCCCCCTGCCCCACTGAGTGGATACTGCAGCCCCCCTGCCCAACTGAGTGGATACTGCGGCCCCCTGCCCCACTGAGTGGATACTGCGGTCCCCTGCCCCACTGAGTGGATACTGCGGCCCCACTGCCCCACTGAGTGGATACTGCGGCCCTGCCCACTGAGTGGATACTGCTGCCCCCCTGCCCCACTGAGTGGATACTGCGGCCCCCTGCCCACTGAGTGGATACTGCGGCCCCCTGCCCCACTGAGTGGATACTGCGGCCCCCCCCACTGAGTGGATAATGCGCCCCCTGCCCCACTGAGTGGATACTGCGGCCCTGTCCCACTGAGTGGACACTGCGGCCCCTGCCCCACTGAGTGGATACTGCGGCCCCCTGCCCCACTGAGTGGATACTGCGGCCCCCTGCCCCACTGAGTGGATACTGCGGCCCCTGCCCCACTGAGTGGATACTGCGGCCCCCCCACTGAGGGATACTGCGGCCCCTGCCCCACTGAGTGGATACTGCGGCCCCTGCCCCACTGAGGGGATACTGCGGCCCCCTGCCCCACTGAGTGGATACTGCGGCCCCCACTGAGTGGATACTGCGGCCCCCTGCCCACTGAGTGGTACTGCGGCCCCCTGCCCACTGAGTGGATACTGCGGCCCCCTGCCCCACTGAGTGGGTACTGCGGCCCCCTGCCCCACTGAGTGGGTACTGCGGCCCCCCCACTGAGTGGATACTGCGGCCCCCTGCCCCACTGAGTGGATACTGCGGCCCCCTGCCCCACTGAGTGGATACTGCGGCCCCCTGCCCCACTGAGTGGATACTGCGGCCCCCTGCCCCACTGAGTGGGTACTGCGGCCCCCTGCCCACTGAGTGGATACTGCGGCCCCCCTGCCCCACTGAGTGGATACTTCAGCCCCCTGCCCCACTGAGTGGATACTGCCGCCCCCTGCCCCACTGAGTGGATACTGCGGCCCCCTGCCCTACTGAGTGGATAATGCGGCCCCCCTGCCCCACTGAGTGGATACTGCGGCCCGCCACTGAGTGGATACTGCAGCCCCCCTGCCCAACTGAGTGGATACTGCGGCCCCCTGCCCCACTGAGTGGATACTGCGGTCCCCTGCCCCACTGAGTGGATACTGCGGCCCCCTGCCCCACTGAGTGGATACTGCGGCCCCCTGCCCCACTGAGTGGATACTGCGGCCCCCTGCCCCACTGAGTGGATACTGCGGCCCCCTGCCCCACTGAGTGGATACTGCGGCCCCCTGCCCCACTGAGTGGATACTGCGGCCCCCCACTGAGTGGATACTGCGGCCCCCCTGCCCCACTGAGTGGATACTGCGGCCCCCTGCCCCACTAAGTGGATACTGCGGACCCCAGCCCCACTGAGTGGACACTGCGGCCCCCTGCCCCACTGAGTGGATACTGCGGCCCCCTGTCCCACTGAGTGGAAACTGCACCATATATTGGGTCGCCGGTCAGTCTCAGCCGAATTCTGCGAAGTTTGGAAGAAACCTCAGGTCCTAGCACCCAACCGGGGCCACTCAGCCGGATGGGGAATTCTGAGCGCCTTGACACTGGGGGGTGTGGGGGGTTCTTTGGCGGTTAACCATAGGAATTATTTTATTTGCTGCCTTACCATCCTGGGAAACGAGACCTTGGGGGCCCTCGGGGCAATAACAAAGGGACTATCTCAACTGCGGTTGTTTGCCATGCAGAACCGGTCTGCTCTTGACTATCTTCTGGCTCGTGAAGGTGGGGTATGTGCCATTGTGAAGGGTAAGTGTATCATGGGAGTTTAAGTTTTAACCGCTAACATCACTACATTTATGGTTCGCATAAGGGACCACCTGGACGGTAGGCAGAACCCTGGCTCTTGGGGTAGCTGGGGATTCGGAGGTTGGAAGGATTGGTTGATAAATTGGCCATGTATCTAGCAGTGGCACTCGGCTGCATCTTTGTGGGCATTGCTATTCTTAAATGCGTGATAGGTAAAATGCAGGATCCGCTGGAACTGATAGCCGCCCCTCGAGTCTTGGCTGTTCGGATCCACGAGGGTACAGCGGATGATGGGGTGCTGCAACAGGAATTAGAAATACAGCAACGAATGTTCCCAGATGAGGGGCCGTAGCTGCGGCTTGAACCAATAGGTTATCATGAAATGATAAAAGGAGGGAATAAGGATTTGAACAAATGAATGTGATAAAAAGATAGGATTATTAGTTAAAATAGGATAGATAATAGGGCCGGTCCGATGGTAGTGAGCTCACAGACAAAGGACAAAGGGAATTTGGCAAAGCCTGGCTAGAAAGGGGGAGGGTAGCCTCATGGAGAGAATGGTGAAAAGGATGCAGGGTAACAAGGGGGGCCAGGATTGAGAAATGCAAAGTGACCCAATCAGGATATATGGCCAGGTCAGGAGGTTAATAGAATGACCAATGGGAAGCTTACATGTGAATCTTACTGTGATTTTGAATGTATCTGTAGAGACCCTGTGTCCTTGGTCTCTCTTACTCTCGGCTCCCAGAAGTCGGCTGTGTGTGTGTTCAGAGGTCCTCCGAGTAAGCCAGCCTTGCAAGTTGTTTACTATTAAATGATACTATACCTACAAATCCGTCTCTCATTTTATTGAGCCAGACTACCGGGTGAAGAATTTAAATATAAACACTTGTGGCAGGAGGAGCTATCAATCGGCTGCTTGATCCAGGATGCTTTCCAACTCCCTGAGTGTTGATGGCGATCTGGGGAATAGCCTTTCACGTGGAAAATAATGGATTAACCAATTTGCCTGCGGGAACAATCTTGTTCCGAAATGTTTAAAAATGTATAATAGATAATGGTTAATGCTCTTTTCCTCCATTTAGGTTGTGAGTAATTGACAAATTGTGATAGGTCAGTTATTACACAGAGCTGGAATCGAACTCGGGTTTCCGCAATGTGAGATCAGAAAGTAAACACGTGGCACAAGCCGCTTTTTCAAAATGATTGACGCAATCTCTAAACATAATCCACCTCACTTCTAATTCGAAATGTGCTGCTGTTTTTAATTATGCAACAGGAATGGTTTGGGAAATATCAAAAACATCAAGCAGCGCGCACAGTGAGACAGGCTCGAACTTATAGCTAAGTTGATGCTGTGAAGTAACCAGTGAGCTAAAGCTGACGCTGGCTTCATGCACCGACACAGTGTATATAAAGGATGACGTTGACCATGCCGGCCGTGGTGGGTAAAACGTGGGGGAACTCCAGGTGTTGATGCACCTCATCTCACAGGCAGACGTGCCCTAAAACTTCATTCCGTTTAACCATAGCAGCTCTTTAGAATGGCAGATCATTCAATGCCACTCGACCGACCTTTCCCCAGAGGCAGGCATTTGATTTCTCTCATTTTCACATTGAAATTTGAAACCACTGTTGTATCTGCATCCACCAATCTCACAGGCAGTGCAGACCAGATAACTGAACTGTATCCCAGAACATTGAAATAGTTATTGGAAAGATGCAACTTAAAAATCTTATCTCGCAGTTATATTAACCTGCGAGTACTGTGGCAACTGGAGCTGATAGCAAATGACAACATAGGGAGACAACCCGGCCACTCACTCCTGCCCCAACATTCAGTTTGACCACAGCTGAGGTACTGCCTCAATGTCATTTCCTGCCTGTTCCTCAGATCATTTCATTACCTCAAGGACCATTGTACATGAGAATGACAGAGGCAGACACGCAAAGTAAAATTTCAAAATCACTTGGACAGAGAGCTGGAGAGCTCGAATCTGCAGTGTTACAGAGCTGGAATGTGGGATAGGTTCACAGAGACATGGAGGTTGACAGCATGGAAACAGGCCCTTCAGCCCAATTTGTCCATGCCACCCTGTGTTTACCACAAGGCTTGTCTCAATTGCCAACATTTGGCCCACATCCCTCCATACCAATATCTCGTAGATAACTCTCTAGATGCTTTTTGAAGACCATAAAAACCTTAAGACGTGGTTCAGAATGCGGCCACTCGGCCTATCGAGTCTGCTCCGCCATTGAATAATGGCTGATATTTTCTCATCCCCATTCTCCTGCCTTCTCCCCATAACCCCTGATCTCCTTAATAAAACAAAATTGTACCCGCGTCTATTACAGCCTCTAACAACTCTATACAGACACTCAGCACACTGTTTGTGAAGAAATTACTATCTGGACCCTTTTCTCTGTCTCCGCTCTCACCTTAGATCTGTGCATGCTTGTTTTAGCCTCCCCTACCTTCGGGAAAATATGTTGCCGATGGACCTTATCTCAGTCCAAATAATCTTATAGACCTGGAGAAATTCACCCCTCTGCCACCCACATTCCAGGGGAATATGTCCCAGTCTAACAAACTCACCTTATAACTCAAACTATCAATTTCAGGCTGCATCCTAGAAAAAAGTTACTGCCCTCTTTCTAGTTTAATAATATCATCTTTGTAATAGTGAGACCAGAACTTTACACATCATTCCAAGTGTAGCCTTATTTGTGTATTGTGCAACTTGAACAAGGAGCCTAAACTCCGATATTCAATGTTCTTACCATGTGTCTGTAGAACAGTAAAGATGGACACAAACACATTAATGATGGAGCAAATATCCTCCTTCAGTGCTGTGAAGTGCCAATTATTCAGCATGTTTGCTATGCTTCCAAACGGCAACAAAGTCGCAAAATATCTCTGACTGAAAAGGAAATCCCGAAGAATATGCAGCTGGACTGAACGACAGCAACTTAAGTCTTTTTTAGAATCCAAGAGGAACAAAACAGAATCAGAAAAAGGAGAGTGTGAAAGAGAGAATGGAGGAGAGAGTGTTTAACTCCAGGTTAGATTGCAAAACACTCCGTTCCACCTTAATGCTACAACCACATTGTTTCTGTGTTCCAGGATTCATGCTGTTAGAAATACCTCAGATCCAGGATCCGATGAAGCAGAGATTACATATTGGACTCCTCCGTAATAATGGAAATCAGTTCATCCCATGTCCAAGAAATTCAAAGCAGCAATGCTATAAAAAAGATAACTTTTACGGGATTGACGATTTTCTTGTTAGGGCAGCATTTAATATCCATCACGAATTGCCCTTCAGAAGGTGTCGGTTTGGTGCCTCTTAGAACCGCTGCTGCCTGTGAGCTGTGGGTACACCCACCGAGCTCTTAGGGTGTTCATGTCCTTCACAATGATAGTGGTCGGTGGTCTGGAAGGTGCAGTCTGAGTTATTGCGGAACATTTTGATATGGCTGTGGTGGAGGGATTGAATGCTTGTGGCAGGAGGAGGTATCGATCGGCTGCTTGGTCCAGGATGCTTGCCAATTCCCTGAGTGTTGTTGGAGATCTGGGGAATAGCGTTTCACGTGGAAAATAATGGATTAGCCAATTTGCCTGCGGAAACAATCTTGTTCCGAAATGTATTAAAATGTATAATAGATAATGGTTAATGCTGTTTCCCTCCATTTAGGTTGTGAGTAATTGACAAAGTGTGATAGGTTAGTTATTGCACAGAGCTGGAATCGAACTCGGGTTTCCGCAGTATGAGATCAGAAAGTAAACACGTGGCACAAGCCGCTTTTTCTAAATGATTGACGCAATATCTAAACAAAATCCACCTACTTCTCATTCTAAATGTGCTGCTGCTTTTGTTTCTGCAACACGCATGTTTTGGAAAATATTAAAATCGACAGGTAGCGCCCACGGTGAGACAGGTTCGAACTTACAGGTAAGTTGATGTTGTGAAGTAACCAGTGAGCTAAAGCTGACGCTGGTTTCAGGTACGGACACAGGGAAAAAATGGATGAAGGTGACCATGCAGTCCATGGTGGGTAACACCGTGGGGGAACTCCAGGTGTTGATACACCTCATCTCACAGGCAGACGTGACCAAAAACTTCATTCCGTTTAACCACAGCAGCTCTTTAGAATAGCAGATCATTCAATCCCCCTCGACCGACCTTTCCCCAGAGGCAGCCATTTGATTTCTCTCATTTCTCACATTGCAATTTGAAACCACTGTTGTATCTGCATCCACCAATCTCACAGGCAGTGCAGACCAGATAACTGATCTGTATCCCAGAACATTGAAATAGTTATTGGAAAGATGCAACTTAAAAATCTTATCTCGCTGTTATGTTCACCTGCGAGTACTGTGGCAACTGGAGCTGATAGCAAATGGCAACATAGGGAGACAACACGGCCACTCACTCCTGCCCCAACATTCAGTTTGACCACAGCTGAGGTTCTGCCTCAATGTCATTTCCTGCCTGTTCCTCAGATAATTTCATTACTCAAGGTCCATTGTCCATGAGAATGACAGAGGCAGACACGCAAAGTATAATATCAAATCACTTGGACAGAGAGCTGGAGAGCTCGAATCTGCAGTGTTACAGAGCTGGAATGTGGGATAGGTTCACAGAGACATGGAGGTTGACAGCATGGAAAGAGGCCCTTCAGCCCAATTTGTCCATGCCGCCCTGTGTTTACCACAAGGCTTGTCTGAATTGCCAACATTTGGCCAACATCACTCCCTACCAATTTCTCGCAGATAACTCTCTAGATGCTTTTTGAAGACAATAAAACCTTAAGACGTGGGGAAGAATGAGGCCACTCGGCCTATCCACCCTGCTCCGCTATTGAATAATGGCTGATATTTTCTCATTCCCATTTTCATGCCTTCTCCCCATAATCACTGATCTCCTTAATAAGACAAAATTGTACCCTATTACTGCCTGTAACAACTCTATCCAGACACTCAGCACACTGTTTGTGAATAAATTACTCTCTGGACCCTTTTCTATGTCTCCGCTCTTACATTAAACCTGTGCATGCTTGTTTTAGCCTCCACTAACTTCGGGAAAATATGTTGCCGATGGACCTTATCTCTGTCCAAATAATCTTAGAGACCTGGAGAAATTCACCCCTCTGCCAGCCACATTCCAGGGGAATATGTCCCAGTCTAACAAACGCACCTTATAACTCAAACTATCAATTTCAGGCTGCATCCTAGAAAAAAGTTACTGAACTCTTTCTAGTTTAATAATATCATCTGTATAATAGTGAGACCAGAACTTTACCCATCATTCCAAGTGTAGCCTTATTTATGTCTTGTACAACTTGAACAAGACGCCCAAACTTCGATATTCAATGTTCTGACCATGTGTCTGTAGAACAGTAAAGATGGACACAGACTCAGTAATGATGGAGCAAATATCCTCCTTCAGTGCTGTGAAGTGCCAATTATTCATCATGTTTACTATGCTTCCAAACGGCAACAAAGTCGCAAAATATGTCTGACTGAAAAGGGAATCCCGAAGAATATGCAGCTGGACTGAACGGCAGCAACTTAAATCTCTTTTAGAAACCAAGAGGAACAAAACAGAATCAGAACAAAGGAGAGTGTGAAAGAGAGAAAGGAGGAGAGAGTGTTTAAATCCAGGTTAGATTGCAAAACACTCCGTGCCACCTTAATGCTACAACCACATTGTTTCTGTGTTCCAGGATTCATGCTGACATGGGACGAAGGCCGGAGAATGGGGATGAGAAAATATCAGCCAGTATTCTATGGAGGAGCAGACTCGATGGGCCGAGTGGGCATATTCTGCTCCTATGTATTATGGTTTTTATGGTGTTTTAAAATTTATTGAGAGAGTTACATGCGATAAGTTGGTATGGGGGCAGTTGCCCAAATGTTGGCAATAGAGACACGGCTCCTGGTACACACTGGGCGGCATGGACAAGTTGGGCCGACCACTATGCTGCCAACCTCTATGACTCTGTGAACATATCCCACCTTCTATTACGCTGCACATTCGAGCACTCCAGCTCTCTGTCCAAGTGATTTTGATATTTTACTTTCTGTGTCTTCTCTGTCATTCTCATGGACAATGGTCCTGGAGGTAATGAAAGGATCTGAGGAACAGGTAGGAAATGACATTGAGGCAGAACCTCAGCTGTGGTCAAACTGAATGTTGGGGCAGGAGTGAGTGGCCGGGTTGTCTCCCTATGTTGTCATTTGCTACCAGCTCCAGTTGCCACAGTACTCGCAGGTGAATATAACTGGGAGATAAGATATTTAAGTTGCATCTTTCCAAAAATTATTTCAGTATTCTGGGATACAGTTCAGTTATCTGGTCTGCACTGCCTGTGAGATTGGTGGAGGCAGATGCAACAGTGGTTTCAAATTTCAGTGTGAGAAATGAGAGGAATCAAATGCCTGCCTCTGGGGAAAGGTCGGTCGAGGGGGATTGAATGATCTGCCATTCTAAAGAGCTGCTATTGTTAAACGGAATGAAGTTTTTGGTCACGTCTGCCTGTGAGATGAGGTGCATCAACACCTGGAGTTCCCCCACAGTGTTACCAACCACGGCCGGCATGGTCACCGTCATCCTTTATATACACTGTGTCCGTGCCTGAAACCAGCGTCAGCTTTAGCTCACTGGTTACTTCACAGCATCAACTTAACTGTAAGTTCGAACCTGTCTCACCGTGGGCGCTATCTGATGTTTTTAATATTTTCCGAAACATCCGTGTTGCATAAATAAAAGCAGCAGCACATTTCGAATTAGAAGTAGTTGGATTATGTTCAGAGATTGCGTCAATCATTTTGATAAAGCGGATTGTGCCACGTGTTTACTTTCTGATCTCACATTGCGGATACCCGAGTTCGAGTCCAGCTCTGTGCAATAACTGACCTATCACACTTTGTCAATTACTCATAACCTAAATGGAGGAAAACAGCATTAACCATTATCTATTGTACATTTACATCGCTTGTCCCTCACCTGCGGGATATGTTCACAGACTCGCTAGTGAGGGGCACACTGCCACCCACGTTAGCACAGGCCTCAATCTCGCTGATACCTAAGAAAGACAAAGACCCAGCGGAATGTGGGTCATACAGACCCATATCTCTGCTGAACGCCGACGCCAAAATACGGACCAACAATAACAACTCCCGATACCTCCAGCTGTACAGGGGCACCAGACAAGGATGCCCACTGTCCCCGCTGCTGTTCGCACTAGCAATCGAACCGCTAGCAATCGCGCTCAGGGCAGCAAAAAAATTGGAGGGGGATCCGAAGGGGAGGCAGAGAGCACAAAGTCTCACTCTATGCAGATGATCTGCTCCTCTACATCTCGGACCCACAAAGCAGCATGGACGGAATCATCGCGCTCCTGAAAGAGTTTGTAGCCCTTCTGGGGCTACAAACTCAACATGAGCGAAAGCGAGATCTTCCCAGTAAAACCGCAAGGGGGGGGGGGGGGTGCAGCACTAAAGGGGCTGCCGTTCAAACAAGCCCGAGACAAATTCCGCTACCTGGGGATCCAAATAGCCCATGACTGGAAAGGGATCCACAAATGGAACATCACCAGCCTGACGGAGGAATTGAAAAAGGACCTGCGAAGATGGAACACACTCCCGCTCTCCATCGCGGGGAGAGTCCAGACGATCAAAATGAACGTACTGCCCAGGTTCCTCTTCCTGTTTAGATCCATTCCGATCTACATCCCCAAGGCCTTTTTCAAAGTGCTGGACAAACTTATCATTGCATTCATATGGGTGGGGGGGGGGGGGGGTAAAAATGATAGGATCCCAAAGAAGGTCCTACAAAAAATAAAATCGGGGGGGGGCTAGCCCTCCCGAATCTTCAATTCTACCACTGGGCGGCAACAGCCAAGCGAGTAAGGGGATGGATCTATGAGCCAGTAGCCGACTGAATGCGTGCGGAGGAGGCCTCCTGGAAAGGGACCTCCATCCGGGCCCTCGCCACGGCATCACTCCCATCCCCACCCAAAAAACACTCCAGCAGCCCAGTGGTGACAGCCACCCTCCAATCCTGGAACCAACTGTGGCAGCAATTTGGCCTGACCCAAACGTCGGACAAGGCTCCCATCTGCAACAACCATAGGTTCACACAAGCACTGACTGACGCCACCTTCAAAAGGTGGAGGCAGGACGGGGGTCACTGACTGTCAGCGACCTATACATTGACATTGAGGCAGAACCTCAGCTGTGGTCAAACTGAATGTTGGGGCAGGAGTGAGTGGCCGTCTTGTCTCCCTATGTTGTCATTTGCTATCAGCTCCAGTTGCCACAGTACTCGCAGGTTAATATAACTGCGAGATAAGATTTTTAAGTTGCATCTTTCCAATAACTATTTCAATGTTCTGGGATACAGTTCAGTTATCTGGTCTGCACTGCCTGTGAGATTGGTGGAGGCAGATACAACAGTGGTTTCAAATTTCAATGTGAGAAATGAGAGAACTCAAATGCCTGCCTCTGGGGAAAGGTCGGTCGAGTGGCATTGAATGATCTGCCATTCTAAAGAGCTGCTGTGGTTAAACGGGATGACGTTTTTGGTCACGTCTGCCTGTGAGATGAGGTGGATCAACAGCTGGAGTTCCCCCACAGGTGTTACCCACCACGGCCTGCATGGTCACCGTGATCCTTTATATACACTGTGTCCGTGCTTGAAACCAGCGTCAGCTTTAGCTCACTGGTTACTTCACAGCATCAACTTAACTGTAAGTTCGAACCTGTCTCACCGTGGGCGCTACCTGACGTTTTTAATATTTTCCAAAACATGCGAGTTGCCTAAATAAAAGCAGCAACACATTAAGAATTAGAAGTAGGGGGATTTTGTTCAGAGGTTGCGTCAATATTTTGAAAAAGCGGCTTGTGCCACGTCTTTACTTTCTGATCTCACATTGCAGAAACCCGAGTTCGATTCCAGCTCTGTGCAATAACTGACCCATCACACTTTGCCAATTACTCACAACCTAAATGGAGGAAAAGAGCATTAACCATTATCTATTATACATTTCTTAAAATTTCGGAACAAGTGTATTTCCGCAGGCAAATTGGCTAATCCATTATTTTCCACCTGAAACGCTATTCCCCAGATCGCCATCAACACTCAGGGAGTTGGAAAGAATCCTGGACCTTGCAGCCGATTGATATCTCCTCCTGCCACAAGCATTTAATCCCTCCACCACAGCCATCCCAAAATGTACCGCAATAACTCAGACTGCACCTTCCACACCTCTGACCACTATCATTGTGAAGGACATGAACTCCCTAAAAGCACGGTGGGTGTACCCACAGCTCACGGGCAGTAGCGGATCTACTAGATAGCTCACCGACACCTTCTGAAGGGCAATTCGGGATCGATATTAAATGCTGCCCTGCCAAGAAACTCACACATCCCGGAAAAGTGATCTTTTTGAAGCATTGATCTCCACATCATTGAATTTCTGGGACATAGGATGAACTGATTTCCATTATTACGGTAGAGTCCATCATATAATCTCTGCTTCTTCGGAACCTGGACCCAAGGTATTTCTAACAGCATGAATCCTGGAACACAGAAACAATGTGGTTGTAGCATTAAGGTGGAACGGAGTGTTTTGCAATCTAACCTGGATTTAAACACTCTCTACTCCTTTCTCTCTTTCACACTCTCCTTTATTCTGATTCTGATTTGTTCCTCTTGGTTTCTAGAAAAAGATTTAAGTTGCTGCCGTTCACCTCAGCTGCCTATTCTTCGGGATTTCCTTTTCACTCAGACATATTTTGCGACTTTGTTCCCGTTTGGAAGCATAGCAAACATGCTGAATAATTGGCACCACAGCACTGAAGGAGGATATTTGGTCCATCATTACTGTGTCTGTGTCCATCTTTAGTGTTCTACAGACCCATGGACAGAACATTGAATATCGGAGTTTGGGCGTCTTCTTCAAGTTGTACAAGATATCAATAAGGCTACACTTGGAATGATGTGTAAAGTTCTGGTCTCACTATTATAGAGATTATATTATTAAACTAGAAAGAGTTCAGTAACTTTTACTAGGATGCAGCGGGAAATTGATAGTTTGAGTTATAAGGTGCGTTTGTTAGACTGGGACATATTACCCTGGAATGTGGGTGGCAGAGGGGTGAATTTCGCCAGGTCTATAAGATTATTTGGATGTGGTGGAAGGAGTGAGTGGCCGTGTTGTCTCCCAATGTTGTCATTTGCTATCAGCTCCAGTTGCCACATACTCGCAGGTGAATATATCTGCGAGATAATATGTTTAAGTTGCATCTTTCCAATAATTATTTCAATGTTCTGGGATACAGTTCAGTTATCTGGTCTGCACTGCCTGTGAGATTGGTGGAGGCAGATACAACAATGGTTTCAAATTTCAATGTGAGAAATGAAATAAATCAAATGCCTGCCTCTGGGGAAAGCTCGGTCGAGGGGGATTGAATGATCTGCCATTCTAAAGAACAGCTATGGTTAAACGGAATGAAGTGTTTGGTCACCTCTGCCTGTGAGATGAGGTGTATCAACAGCTGGAGTTCCCCCACAGAGTTACCCACCACGACCGGCATGGTCACCGTCATCCTTTATATACACTGTGTCGGTGTTTGAAGCCAGCGTCAGCTTTAGCTCACTGGTTACTTCACAGCATCAACTTAACTGTAAGTTCGAACCTGTCACACCGTGGGCGCTGCCTTACGTTTATAATATTTTCCAAAACATGCCTGTTGCATAAATAAAAGCAGCAGCACATTCAGAATTAGAGGTAGGTGGATTTTGTTTAGAGATTGCGTCAATCATTTTGAAAAAGTGGCTTGTGCCACATGTTTACTTTCTGATCTCACATTGCGGAAACCCGAGTTCGATTCCAGCTCTGTTCAATAAATGACCTATCACACTTTGTCAATAACTCACAACCTAAATGGAGGGAAAGAGCATTAACCATTATCTATTATACATTTTTAAACATTTCGGAATAAGATTGTTTCCGCAGGCAAATTGGTTAATCAATTATTTTCCACTTGAAACGCTATTCCCCAGATCTCCAACAACACTCAGGGAGTTGGAAAGCATCCTGGACTAAGCAGCCGATTGATATCTCCTCCTGCCACAGGCATTCAATCCCTCCGCCACAGCCATCCCAAAATGCACCGCAATAACTCAGACTGCACCTTCCACACCTCCGACCACTATCATTGTGAAGGACATGAACTCCCTAAAAGCACCGTGGGTGTACCTACAGCTAACAGGCAGCGGCGGATCTACTAGGCAGCTCACCGACACCTTCTGAAGGGCAATTCGGGATGGATATTAAATGCTGCCCTAACAAGAAACTCGCAAATCCCAGAAAAGTGATCTTTTCATAGCATTGCTGCTTTGAATTTCTGGGAGATGGGATGAACTGATTTCCATTATTACGGTGGAGTCCATCATGTAATCTCTGCTTCATCGGAACCTGGATCTAAGGTATCTCTAACAGCATGAATCCTGGAACACAGAAACAATGTGGTTGTAGCATTAAGGTGGAACGCAGTGTTTTGCAATCTAACCTGGATTTAAACACTCTCTCCTCCTTTCTCTCTTTCACACTCTCCTTTGTTCTGATTCTGTTTTGTTCCACTTGGTTTCAAAAAAAGATTTAAGTTGCTGCCGTTCAGTCCAGCAACATATTCTTCGGGATTCCCTTTTCAGTTAGACATATTTTGCGACTTTGTTGCCGTTTGGAAGCATAGCAAACATGCTGAATAATTGGCACTTCACAGCACTGAAGGAGGATATTTGCTCCATCATTACTGTGTCTGTGTCCATCTTTACTGTTCTACATACACATCGTCAGAACATTGAATATCGGAGTCTGGGCGTCTTGTTCAAGTTGCACAAGACATAAATAAGGCAACACTTGGAATGATGTGTAAAGTTCTGGTCTCACTATTATAGAGATGATAGTATTAAACTAGAAAGTGTGCAGCAACTTGTTTCGAGGCTGCAGCCGGAAATTGATAGTTTGAGTTATAAGGTGCGTTTGTTAGACTGGGACATATTCCCCTGGAATGTGGCTGGCAGAGGGGTGAATTTCTCCAGGTCTATAAGATTATTTGGACAGAGAAAAGGTCCATCGGCAACATATTTTCCCGAAGGTAGGGGAGGTTAAAACAAGCATGCAGAGGTTTAAGGTAAGAGCGGAGACATAGAAAAGGGTCCAGAGAGTAATTTCTTCACAAATAGTGTGCTGAATGTCTGGATAGTGTTGTTACAGGCAGTAATAGACGCGGGTACAGTTTTGTCTTATTAAGGAGATCAGGGGTTATGGGGAGAAGGCAGGAGAATGGGGGTGAGAAAATATCAGCCATTATTCAATGGCGGAGCAGGGTCGATAGGCCGAGTGGCCTCATTCTGCCCAAGGTCTATGTCCAAGAGATTTTGATATTTTACTTTGCGTGTCTGCCTCTGCCATTCTCATGGACAATGGTCCTGGAGGTAATGAAATGATCTGAGGAACAGGCAGGAAATAACATTGAGGAAGAACCTCAGCTGTGGTCAAACTGAATGTTGGGGCAGGAGTGAGTGGCCGTGTTGTCTCCCTATGTTGTCATTTCAGCTCCAGTTGCCACAGTACTCGCAGGTTAATATAACTGCGAGATAAGATTTTTAAGTTGTATCTTTCCAATAACTATTTCAATGTTCTGGGATACAGTTCAGCTATCTGGTCTGCACTGCCTGTGAGATTGGTGGAGGCAGATACAAGAGTGGTTTGAAATTTCAATGTGAGAAATGAGAGAAATCAAATGCCTGCCTCTGGGGAAAGGTCGGTCGAGGGGGATTGAATGATCTGCCATTCTAAAGAGCTGCTGTGGTTAAACGGAATGAAGTTTTTGGTCACGTCTGCCTGTGAGATGAGGTGTATCAACAGCTGGAGTTCCCCCACAGTGTTACCCACCTCGGCCGGCATGGTCACCGTCATCCTTTATATACACTGTGTCGGTGCTTGAAGCCAGCGTCAGCTTTAGCTCACTGGTTACTTCACAGCGTCAACTTAACTGTAAGTTCGAACCTGCCTCACCGTGGGCGCTGCCCGACGATTTTAATATTTTCCAAAACATGCCTGTTGCATAAATAAAAGCAGCAGCACATTTCGAATCAGAAGTAGGTGGATTTTGTTTAGAGATTGCGTCAATCATTTTGAAAAAGCGGCTTGTGCCACGTGTTTACTTTCTGATCTCACATTGCGGAAACCCGAGTTCGATTCCAGCTCTGTGCAATAACTGACCTCTCACACTTTGTCAATTACTCACAACCTAAATGGAGGAAAAGAGCATTAACCATTATCTATTATACATTTTTTAAAATTTCGGATCAAGATTGTTTCCGCAGGCATATTGGCTAATCCATTATTTTCCACGTGAAACGCTATTCCACAGATCGCAATCAACACTCAGGGAGTTGGAAAGCATCCTGGACCAAGCAGCCGATTGATAGCTCCTCCTGCCACAAGTGTTTATAGTCAAATTCTTCACTCGGTTGTCTTGCTCAATAAAATGAGAGACGGATTTGTAGGTATAGTATCATTTAATAGTAAACAACTTTCAAGGCTGGCTTACTCGGAGGACCTCAGAACACAGAGCAAGAGAGGCCGAGGACAAAGGGTCTCTGCAGATATATTCAAAATCACAGTAAGATTCACATATAAGCTTCCCATTGATCATTCTATACAACTCCTGACCTGATTGGGTCACTTTGCATTTCTCAATCCTGGGCCCCCTTGTAACCCAGCATCCTTTTCACCATTCTCTCCATAAGTCTACCCTCCCCTTTCTCTAGCCAGGCTTTGCTAAATTCCTTTGTTCTTTTTCTGTGAGCTCACTACCATCGGACCTGCCCTATTATCTATACTATTTTAACTAATAATCCTATTTTTTTATCTCATTCATTTGTTCAAATCCTCATTCCCTCCTTTTATCATTTCATGATAACCTATTGGTTCAAGTCGCTGTCACGGCCCCTCATCTCGGACATTCGTCGCTGTATTTCTAATTCATGTTGCAGCACCCCATGATTCGCTGTCCCCTCGTGGATCCAAACAGCCAAGACTCTAGGGGCGGCTATCTGTTCCAGCGCATCCTGCATTTTACCCATCACGCATTTAAGGATGGCCAGGCCCACAAAGGTGCAGCCGAGTGCCACTGCTAGATACATGGCCATATTTATCAACCAATCCTTCCAACCTCAGAATCCCCAGCTACCCCAAGAGCCAGGGTCCTGCATACCGTCCAGGTGGTCCATTATGCGATCCATAAATGTAGTGATGTTAACGGTTAAATCTTGAACACCCATGATACACTTACCCTGCACTATGGCGCATAACCCACCTTCACGGGCCAGAAGATAGTCAAGAGCATACCAGTTCTGCATGGCAAACAACCGCAGTTGAGATAGTTCCTTTGTTATTGCCCCGAGAGCCCCTAAGGTCTCGTATCTCAGGATGGTAAGGCCGCAAATAAAATAATTCCTATCGTTGACCGCCAAGGAACCCCCCCCCCCCCACACCCCTCCAAGAGTGAAGGTGCTCAGAATTCCCCATCCAGCTGAGTGGCCCCGGTTGGGTGCTGGGACCTGAGGTTTCTTCCAATCTTCGCAGAATTCGGCTGAGACTGACCGGGGCACCAATATATGGTGCAGTATCCACTCAGTGGGGAAGGGAGGCCGCAGTATCCACTCAGTGGGGCAGGGGGCTGCAGTACCCACTCAGTGGGGCACGGGGCCGCAGTATCCACTCAGTGGGGCAGGGGGCCGCAGCATCCACTCAGTGGGGCGGGGGGCCGCAGTATCCACTCAGAGGGGCAGGGGGCCGCAGTACCCACTCAGTGGGGCAGGGGGGCCGCAGTATCCACTCAGTGGGGCAGGGGGGCCGCAGTATCCACTCAGTGGGGCACGGGGCCGCAGTATCCACTCAGTGGGGCAGGGGGCCGCAGTATCCACTCAGTGGGGCAGGGGGCCGCAGTATCCACTCAGTGGGGCAGGGGGGCCGCAGTATCCACTCAGTGGGGCATGGGGCTGCAGTACCCACTCAGTGGGGCAGGGGGCCGCAGTATCCACTCAGTGGGGCAGGGGGCCGCAGTATCCACTCAGTGGGGCAGGGGGCCGCAGTATCCACTCAGTGGGGCAGGGGGCCGCAGTATCCACTCAGTGGGGCAGGGGGCCGCAGTATCCACTCAGTGGGGCAGGGGGGCCGCAGTATCCACTCAGTGGGGCAGGGGGCTGCAGTACCCACTCAGTGGGGCAGGGGGCCGCAGTATCCACTCAGTGGGGCAGGGGGCCGCAGTATCCACTCAGTGGGGCAGGGGGCCGCAGTACCCACTCATTGGGGGGCCGCAGTATCCACTCAGTGGGGCAGGGGGCCGCAGTATCCACTCAGTGGGGCAGGGGGCCGCAGTATCCACTCAGTGGGGCAGGGGGCCGCAGTACCCACTCAGTGGGGGGTCGTAGTATCCACTCAGTGGGGCAGGGGGCCGCAGTATCCACTCAGTGGGGCAGGGGGGCCGCAGTATCCACTCAGTGGGGCAGGGGGCCGCAGTATCCACTCAGTGGGGCATGGGGCCGCAGTATCCACTCAGTGGGGCAGGGGGCCGCAGTATCCACTCAGTGGGGCAGAAGGGCCGCAGTATCCACTCAGTGGGGCAGGGGGCCGCAGTATCCACTCAGTGGGGCAGGGGGCCGCAGTATCCACTCAGTGGGGCAGGGGGCAGCAGTATCCACTCAGTGGGGCGGGGGGGCCGCAGTATCCACTCAGTGGGGCAAGGGCCCGCAGTATCCACTCAGTGGGGGGCCGCAGTACCCACTCAGTGGGGGGCCGCAGTACCCACTCAGTGGGGCAGGGGGCCGCTGTATCCACTCAGTGGGGGGCCGCAGTACCCACTCAGTGGGGGGCCGCAGTATCCACTCAGTGGGGCAGGGGGGCCGCAGTACCCACTCAGTGGGGCAGGGGGCTGCAGTACCCACTCAGTGGGGCGGGGGCCGCAGTATCCACTCAATGGGGCAGGGGACCGCAGTATCCACTCAGTGGGTCAGGGGGCCGCAGTATCCACTCAGTGGGGCAGGGGGCCGCAGTATCCACTCCGTGGGGCAGGGGGCCGCAGTATCCACTCAGTGGGGCAGGGGGCCGCAGTATCCACTCAGTGGGGCAGGGGGCCGCAGTATCCACTCAGTGGGGCAGGGGGCCGCAGTACCCACTCAGTGGGGCAGGGGGCCGCAGTATCCACTCAGTGGGGCAGGGGGCCGCAGTATCCACTCAGTGGGGCAGGGGGCCGCAGTACCCACTCAGTGGGGCAGGGGGCCGCAGTATCCACTCAGTGGGGCAGGGGGCCGCAGTATCCACTCAGTGGGGCAGGGGGCCGCAGTACCCACTCAGTGGGGCAGGGGGCCGCAGTATCCACTCAGTGGGGCAGGGGGCCGCAGTATCCACTCAGTGGGGCAGGGGGGCCGCAGTATCCACTCAGTGGGGCAGGGGGCCGCAGTATCCACTCAGTGGGGCAGGGGGCCGCAGTATCCACTCAGTGGGGCACGGGGCCTCAGTATCCACTCAGTGGGGCAGGGGACCGCAGTATCCACTCAGTGGGGCTGTGGGCCGCAGTATCCACTCAGTGGGGCAGGGGGCCGCAGTACCCACTCAGTGGGGCAGGGGGCCGCAGAATCCACTCAGTGGGGCAGGGGGCTGCAGTACCCATTCAGTGGGGCAGGGGGACGCAGTACCCACTCAGTGGGGCAGGGAGCCGCAGTATCCACTCAGTGGGGCAGGGGGCCGCAGTATCCACTCGGTGGGGCAGGGGGCCGCAGTATCCACTCGGTGGGGCAGGGGGCCGCAGTATCCACTCGGTGGGGCAGGGGGCCGCAGTATCCACTCAGTGGGGCAGGGGGCCGCAGTATCCACTCAGTGGGGGGACCGCAGTATCCACTCAGTGGGGCAGGGGGGCCGCAGTATCCACTCAGTGGGGCAGGGGGGGCCGCAGTATCCACTCAGTGGGGGGCCGCAGTATCCACTCAGTGGGGCAGGGGGCCGCAGTATCCACTCAGTGGGGCAGGGGGGGGCGCAGTATCCACTCAGTGGGGGGCCGCAGTATCCACTCAGTGGGGCAGGGGGCCGCAGTATCCACTCAGTGGGGCAGGGGGCCGCAGTATCCACTCAGTGGGGCAGGGGGCCGCAGTATCCACTCACTGGGGCAGGGGGCCGCAGTATCCACTCAGTGGGGGGCCGCAGTATCCACTCAGTGGGGCAGGGGGCCGCAGTATCCACTCAGTGGGGCAGAGGACCGCAGTATCCACTCAATGGGGCAGGGGGCCGCAGTATCCACTCAGTGGGGCAGGGGGCCGCAGTATCCACTCAGTGGGGCAGAGGGGCCGCAGTATCCACTCAGTGGGGCAGGGGGCCGCACTACCCACTCAGTGGGGGGCCGCAGTATCCACTCAGTGGGGCAGGGGGCCACAGTACCAACTCAGTGGGGCAGGGGGCCGCAGTATCCACTCAGTGGGGCGGGGGGCCGCAGTATCCACTCAGTGGGGCAGGGGGCCGCAGTATCCACTCAGTGGGGCAGGGGGGCCGCAGTATCCACTCAGTGGGGCAGGGGGCTGCAGTACCCACTCAGTGGGGCAGGGGGCCGCAGTACACACTCAGTGGGGCAGGGGGCCGCAGTATCCTCTCAGTGGGGCAGGGGGGCCGCAGTATCCACTCAGTGGGGCAGGGGGCCGCAGTATCCACTCAGTGGGGCAGGGGGCCGCAGTATCCACTCAGTGGGGCAGGGGGCCGCAGTATCCACTCAGTGGGGCAGGGGGCCGCAGTACCCACTCATTGGGGGGCCGCAGTATCCACTCAGTGGGGCAGGGGGGCCGCAGTATCCACTCAGTGGGGCAGGGGGCTGCAGTACCCACTCAGTGGGGGGCCGCAGTATCCACTCAGTGGGGCAGGGGGCCACAGTACCAACTCAGTGGGGCAGGGGGCCGCAGTATCCACTCAGTGGGGCAGGGGGGCCGCAGTATCCACTCAGTGGGGCAGGGGGCCGCAGTATCCACTCAGTGGGGCAGGGGGGCCGCAGTATCCACTCAGTGGGGCAGGGGGCTGCAGTACCCACTCAGTGGGGCAGGGGGCCGCAGTACACACTCAGTGGGGCAGGGGGCCGCAGTATCCTCTCAGTGGGGCAGGGGGGCCGCAGTATCCACTCAGTGGGGCAGGGGGCCGCAGTATCCACTCAGTGGGGCAGGGGGCCGCAGTATCCACTCAGTGGGGCAGGGGGCCGCAGTACCCACTCATTGGGGGGCCGCAGTATCCACTCAGTGGGGCAGGGGGCCGCAGTATCCACTCAGTGGGGCAGGGGGCAGCAGTATCCACTCAGTGGGGCAGGGGGCCGCAGTATCCACTCAGTGGGGCAGGGGGCAGCAGTATCCACTCAGTGGGGCAGGAGGCTGCAGTATCCACTCAGTGGGGGGACACAGTACCCACTCAGTGGGGGGCCGCTGTATCCACTCAGTGGGGCAGGGGGCCGCAGTATCCACTCAGTGGGGCAGGGGGCCGCAGTATTTACTCAGTGGGGGGCCGCAGTATCCACTCAGTGGGGCAGGGGGCAGCAGTATCCACTCAGTGGGGCAGTGGGCCGCAGTATCCACTCAGTGGGGCAGGGGGCCGCAGTATCCACTCAGTGGGGGGCCGCAGTATCCACTCAGTGGGGCAGGGGACCGCAGTATCCACTCAGTGGGGCAGAGGACCGCAGTATCCACTCAGTGGGGGGCCGCAGTATCCACTCAGTGGGGCAGGGGGGCGCAGTATCCACTCAGTGGGGCAGGGGGCCGCAGTATCCACTTAGTGGGGCAGGGGACTTTGGTGGGGACTAGAGTCCCGATAGCAATTCGGCGGGGAAATGGTGGTGACAAAACATTGCTCAGTGTGCAGGCTAGCATCACAATCAGTATATTGATTGAGCAGGGAACCCCCAGTTGCCCATTTCATCCAGCTTTGGAAAGCCCATCCGGGCCTCCTAGCAATGTGGAACGCCCTTGACCCAATAGTGATATGAGAGACATTCGCCCAGCCACAAAGGAGTTGGATGCCTAGCGTCAGCGTGACACAAGTGGCATTGTAACAGGCGCATTGACCTGATGTCAGGGCGACACTTTGGATCAGTACAAGTGGAGAACAGACATGTTATATTCATTTTCATCTCACCATACCTCTCACTGCTGAAACAATTCTCGCACGACTGGGAGTCTCTGTGGGGAGTGAAGTGGTTTGGTATATACGCCCTCCACCGTCGAAGCTTATCCTGCTGTGAGTGGGAATTATCCCAAGGACGGGGAAGGCGAATAGCCGGTGGGGCCGAACCCAGACCGTAAGGAAGAGTAACTTGCTCGGGTGGTGGCTCGGAACTCTGACAATGAACCACAGTTTGGGGAGTACCCCAATGCGGTGAAACAGACAATAACCTAGACACCGATGTGGGAATTGGGTAGCAGACAAACCTGCCCATGCCATACAAGCGGTGGTATATCTAGTAGAAGAGATTCATACCGTCCAGGTTTCCCTCATTCCGGGTCCTAAATAAATTAAGTACATCTCCTGATAACCTACGTCTAGTTGTACCTCCCTCCTTACACAGCCCTTCCTCTGTCTGGTCCCTCTCTCTCCCACAACCTCTTCATACCCCCTCCTCACAGTCTGATTGTATCTGTAAGGCACCAAGGTGAACACATCCAAAATCAAATTTACATATACTCCAAAAACAAGGCAATGTCCATGCAGTCTTCCCTTCCCATCGTTGGGACCGGTGCAATTGCTTCATGAGTCCTGCATGGTCTGTTAACCGGATGACGTTCCATGAGTCGATACCACGTCCTCGTATATGGGGGCAGCGAAGAACGTCACCTTTGCAGAGGTGAAATGTCCGGGTACTTCGGTTGGGGGTCAGATATAGATGATATTCCCCTGTTCCATTTCCGCCGCCGATGTCACTACAAGCGAGGCGATGCCGAAGATCACACAGGTGGTGTGTAGCCACCCCATCATGCTTCACACCTGTAAAATAGCGCTGGGGAAGGGAGGCAGGTTAGTGACCGACCTTTTTACAGTGGTGGAGGTGGACCCAAACACTCCGCCCCTCCACTTTAACTGCAGTGGGGGTGGTAAGGAGAACTTGGAAAGGCCCCTCCCATCGTGGCTCTGACCCTTTCCGAGTCCAATTTTTGACCATGACATAACTACTAGGCTGCACTGAGAGCAAGCTATGTGATAGGGACGGTGACGAGTGAGCTGCGTGGACCTGGCCATGGAGCTCCTTGAGGGCGTTAGTGAGGGCTAGAACAAAGTTAGTCCTTTCTTTAGTCAGATGGTGAAACAGGACCAATCTGGGAACAGGCAGGTTCCAGGGAGTTCTAATGGGCCTGCCGTAAAAGACTCGGCAGGAGAGAGCCAGGCCGATCCTGCAGGTGTGACCTACAGCTGAATGAGGGCAACGGGGAGCAACGTAAGCCATGTCGGCCCCGTGTCCGTTCTTAATTTAGCCAATTTAGTTTTGAGGGTCTGATCGTGTCTCTTAACCAACCCGGGCGCCTGCGGTCTGTACGCACAGTGTAACTGCTGGCGTATGCCCAACTGGGAGCAGAACTCCTTGTTAATCTGTCCAATAAAATGAGGCCCGTTATCAGAACTTAACTGAGCCGTTATTCCGTACATAAACACCTCATCACATGTTTACAGCCTTTGGCTCTCCGTCCTCTTCCGTCTGGTGTGATGGTCACCAGTAACGAGATGTTATCTTTGGTGAATAATGATGGGCAGCATCCGAGCCCTAGCCAGCGTACAACACATATTAAGGCATCCAATGATTGTGCAGTATACAATTATAATAACAAGTATTATCAATCCAGGCATCAGGTCAAACCCCATGACCAAGCTATGAGAGATAACCCCGAGCTGAATCCGACTAGATAGATAGCCATCCTCAATACTACCGTGTTGCCCTTAGGATTTATATCCTTCGTATAGTTATACTGACTAGCAACTATCCCTCAGCCTTGTCATTCGTATTTAGATGTCATGATTTGTAAACTGTGCAGGAAAATCAATGGTAAATGCATCCATCTCACAGACCAGTGTCGATAGACCCTTTGTGATGTGCTTTCCTCAAGTCCAATCACCATGAACCATAGCTGGCGCCGCTCAGGAAGGTAACACAACAGCCATGTACGGTTGTTCCACTACCTCCAAGGCATCTGACTACCTCGGGGTAGTAGCACCATAAAATCTTCATCATGTCCCTTAGAAGCAGCCCACAACTCAGTCCATCAGCGACCAAAAGGTCCTTATCCCTCACTGGGGTTTTTTTTGTAGGAAGTGCTTTCCATTTCCCATAGGAATGGTAACTGATGATATTTTGTATCATGCACTGATTATCTTGCTTTATTAATTGCAGGAACTTCAACCAATCCTGTTTCTATTCCTGAATTCCTGTCTCTGACGTCGAACATTGTACTGAATCATGTAGCCTGCCAGCCCTGGCTTACTTGAGACAATAGCTCCGTTTTCTTCAACCCCCTGTTGTCTGTTATCATTTTCCTTACCGCATGGAGTGTATACTTGCCATTATTTGTTTTTTGTTAAACATCACTCACACACTTAGTACAGTTAACTTCTTGTGGTTACAACCCAATTAAATTTATACATAACAGTCCCTAACAACTTACAGGACATTTAATCTGTAATAACTGTTATATTCTCAAATGCTATATTGGTTACAAATTTCCCCTCGCGGCAGCTGCCAATATTCTAGATCAGTGCCTCTCAAAGTGTGGTACGCGTACCGGTGCCGGTACTTGGAGTGTTTCCAGAAAAGAAAGAGACAGTAATCCTGGATTGGCTTGTTTCGCTCACCGGTCCCTGGCACATTGGAAAAAACTGCCGCTACGCCACATCAGATAGTTTGAGATGCACTGTTCCAGACTACTGTCATTTAAAATACGGGGGTTCCTCGTCAGTCGCTGCTGTCTGCCGAGACCCTTAATAACTCCTCCGCGTAATACGTCCCTCCTGGAGACCACAGAGCACCCATCAGCTTACGTCCAGTTAGAGATGTCTGACCGGAGGTTTCAGTATTCAGTAATAATTTGATATTTTGATTTGTTGCTAACCCGTAAGGTTTTTCTTCCGGGCTCAATCATTCAATTCCCTCAAACATGTAGCCAATTGTATCATTAGTTTTTTCCATACTGTCTGAAACATTCTTCTGCAGAGTGTTGTTCAGGTTCTTCATCTGTATTATCGTTGCTTCATCTGAAACAAAAATGAACAGGTCAAAGGCGGAGAGGGCCCTATTGCTAAAATTTGTATCTTCCTCTCCGTGCTTGGATATTCCAGAAGTACCATCTGGCATAGCCCACGTACTGCCTCACAAATCGATACCATAAGTCTGTCACTTGTCTACAAGCTTGCACAGCCTTTTAGAGTCACATTGTTGTCGACCAAATTATCCTTGCAGTAATTGCACGTTGTCATTAATCTATCCCACTAACACTGACACTTATGTAGCATGGTGGTTAGCATAAATGCTTCACAGCTGCAGGATCCCAGGCTCGATTCCCTGCTGGGTCACTGTCTGTGCGGAGTCTGCACGTCCTCCCCGTGTGTGCGTGGGTTTCCTCCCACAGTCCAAAGATGTGCGGGGTTAGGTGGATTGGCCATGCTAAATTGCCCGTAGTGTCCTAATAGTATGATTAAGGGGGGGAGTTGTTGGGTTACGGGTATAGGGTGGATACGTGGGTTTGAGTGGGGTGATCATTGCTCGGCACAACATCGAGGGCCGAATGGCCTGTTCTGTGCTGTACTGTTCTATGTTCTATGTTCTTGGATTCAAAATCCCCCCTGTGGTTACAAACCTCAATCATTAAAGTTGCCTGATATTCCACAAAACAATCATGACAAATCTGAATTCCCCAAATCTCCCTGGGGGCTGCAGCATCCCATCGCTGTCTTTGCAAATGCATTATCAATTCTCCTGAATACTCAATATCTGACCGTCTCCTGGTTTTCATATGACTACTACCAGTCCAAACAATGGGCTACAGAATGCCCCACAATCCTGACTTGTGGTTTCCTGATGCTCACTGTGAACCATTTTAAACTGAGGGCCATTAAGCACCGCCCTTTTTCTATCATTCCATACATTTAAATATTTACTGATTACATTCCTACGCTCATTGCCCGTAGTCTGCCGATGGAGTATCATAATTCCTCTGTATTTGCTCAATGTGACCAGATTTTTAAATTCTAACATAATTTCTTTTTGACCCTTTTTATTTTCCTTATCATTGATGTACATCATAGAATTAAGGCCTGTTAAGCCTCCTCCTTCTGTTATTGCACACCTGAGTGAGATGCGAAGAATCTCAAACTCCTCCTCCTTTGCTCACCCAGTGATCCATTCTGGTCAAAACCTTCCCCTGATACATTCCTGATAGTGCTACTGCATTTACTTTAACTACTTTATTTTGATGACGACCGGATTTTTATGAAATTAAGATCTAAACATGACATTTGAACTTCATCATCTGTCCAATCAATGCTGCTAACAAGTTTTAATTCACTGTCTTCCCCCCAATTGGATCATGTGTTTTAATTGTGATACAATTTCTTTTGCTCCAGACACCATGCTTCTCTAATTCAACTGTAGGTGTACCCAGAATCTGAGCAATCTTGTCTTTACATTTTACAGCTTCACGGATGATTTTCCCTGCAGTTTTTGTTTTGTAGCTTCACCCAAACTTCCTCCGTATTATCAATTGGTTTTAATATCTTAATTTTTCTGCATCAATTTTTATTAAATCTTTTCCAGCAATCATATTCTCATTTCCTGATACTGCAATTAATTCTCTTAATCTAACTTCTGGTCCAATATCTTTATTCTCCAAAGCTCCTTCTTCAATGTATATAACATTTTGAACATCATTATTTCTGCACGTTACTTTTTGTGATCGTCGGGCACTAGGACCCTGCGGAGCTATGCAGTGTCAATTTCAGCGCAGCAGTTTCAAAGTCTGCAAGCAGCTGACTGCTGCCGAGTAAAAACTTCTGTATCTGTTTATTCTGAGACCAATTTAGTTCTGAACATAGCGATTTACGATCCTATAATACTGATCACATTTCTGCCTGCCATTTATAACTTCCAATCTATGTGAAACTATTTTATTATTCGTTTTTTTTCCCCAAGACTATGCCGAGTTGCAACTCATCATTTACAAATCCCAATTTATACATTTTGATTTCACTTTTTGTTTTCTTCCTGAGAATTATGTTCTAATTAACTCCCACAATGTTAAGAATTATTACTAAGTTACTGAAAAACTTTCAAATACTTACCCCGTTTTAAATCTCACTTTAATACCTCCTAAAACACAACATTTCACAAAACTAGGAACAGAGGATATCACATTCTTATCAAACAGACTCATTAATTCATTGGAGATCTCCATTTAGACAAAAGGAATTCAAATCCTTATACGTTCATTCATCAACACACAAGTAATTTATAACCAAATGCTGTTTCTTTCAAACAACCCATATCTTCCAGATATTTGAACGGAATTGAACTGTCCGCAAACATTCCATCAGCGGTCTCTCACTGAACTGTTTTTCGACATCACATCAATCCGTTAAAGACCTTAACCGAATTAAAGTATAATTTAATAGAACCAATTTTTAATTTGCTACTCACAGGCAACTGACTAATCAGGCAACATCCCATCAGACTCCAACTGAACTGTTTCCCTCATTCCAAAACTTAGCCGTACCTGCAATGACTGAAATAATATCTTTGAATCCATCAGACTGACCTTTGATTTCGTCGAGTCAATCTCACCTCATCAAATGCGAGTTATTAGACTGTTGGCAGAATACGAGACAGAGGAAAATCGATATTGCAAGTTTTTCAGCCATATCGTGGGCCCATTTCCTCTTTCTTCTTTCGTGAGCAGTCCAATCCTGATTTCGCAGATGAAAGGCAAGATTCTCGAGAAACCCGGATTTCGGCACCAAATGTTAATTCCTTGTTAATTTGCTGTCAGTCTAGATTCAATAAAATCTGAGATGGATTTGCAGGTATCATATCATTTAATAATAACTAATTTGCAAGGCTGCATCAATCCATAGAGCTACAGGACACACACACTGTCTTCTGCAACATCCAGGAGTAAGAGAGAGAGAGCACACAACATTCACATATAAGCTTCCCATTGGTCATTCTGTTTACTTCCTGACCTGGCCCTATATCCTAATTGGTCACTTTGCATGGTAACCCAGCATCCTTTTCAGCAGCCATGCTTTGCTCTGCTTTCTCCTTTGTTCTGTCTGTGAACACATTACCCTCAGGGTCCTACTGTCCACTTCCTCACCCTCACCTGTAGATAACGAAAGGTGCTTCCCGAGGAGGGGTGGGGGAGCCCATACTTCTCCACCAGCTCACCCAGCTCGCGAACTTTCCGTCCACAAACAGGTCCCCCAGCCTTCTTATCCCTGCCTTGTGCCACCGCCAGAACCTTCCATCTATTCTCCCAGGGACAATCCGGTGGTTCCACCTTATTGTTGTCCACACCGAAGCACCCATCTCCCCCCTGTGGCGCCTCTATTGCCCCCAAATTTTGAGGGTATCAGCCACCACCGTGCTCATGGTATACCTCGTTGCAAGGAGCGGCAGTGACGCCGTTGCCAGCACCTCCAGACTCATACCCTCAGAAGACGCCGCCTCCAGCCGCTTACATGCCGCCCCCTCCCCCTCCATCACCCACTTGCACACCATCGCCGCATTAGCCGCCCAGTAGTACCAAGGAGGTTGGGTAGCAACACCCCCCGACCCCCCCCCCCCCCATCCCTACTCCATTCCAGAAACACACTTTTCATCTCTCGGAGTCCCTCGCTCCCACTCAAACCACGTTCTATTGACCCACCTAAAGAAGGCCTTCGGGATACGAATGGGGAGGCACGGGAAGAGGAACTTTGGAGCACCGTCATCTTGCCTAATCATATCATAATTGCCTTTACCCCAGTATAACTCTTGCCCTGCGGTTTTAACCATCCCTTTCCAGCACGAAAGTACACATAACCGAATTGTGGTCACTATCACCAAAGTGCTCAGCCACCTCAAATCTAACACCTGGCCTGGTTCATTAACCAGTACCAAATCCAATGTGGTCTCGCTTCTTGTTGGCCTATCTATAGCCTGTATCACATCGGGCAAAAACTGATCCATCTAAAGTACTCGAACTATAATGTTTCCAGTCAATATTTGGAAAGTTAAAGTCCCCCATGAGAACATGGAACAGTACAGAACAGAACAGGGCCTTCGGCCCTCGATGTTTTGTCGAGCATTGTCCGAAACAAAGATCACACTTTCCCACTCCCTGTCATTCTGGTGTGCTCCATGTGCCTATCCAATAACCGCTTGAAATTTCCGAAAGTTTACGACTCCACTATCACAGCAGGCAGTCAATTCCACACCAGAACCATTCTCTGAGTAAAGATCCTACCTCATATATCTCCCACCCTGAATCGTATAGTTATGCCCACTTGTAACAGCTACATCCACCCGAGGTAATAGTCTCTGAATGTCCACTCCATCCAGCCGCCTCATCACCTTTTAAACATCTATTAAGTCGCCTCTCATCCTCCTCCGCTCCAAAGAGTAAAGCACTAGCTCCATCAACCTTTCCTCATAAGACCTATCCTGCAAACCAGGCAGCATTCTGGTAAATCCCCTTTGCAGCCTTTCCAATGCTTCCACATCCTTCCTATAATGAGGTGACCAGAACTGCACATGTGGTCTCATCAGGGTCCTGTACAGTTGCAGACTAACCCCGCGGCTCTTGAACTCAAGCCCCCTATTAATAAACGCGAACACACTATAAGCCTGCTTCACGGATCTACCAATTGAGTAGCAAACTTCAGAGATCTGTGGACATGAACCCCAAGATATCTCTGTTCCTCCACATTCCTCAGAACCCTGCCGTTCACCCTGTAATCCGCATTCAAAATGTTCCCACCAAAATGAATCACCCCGCACGTATCAGGGTTAAAATCCATCTACCACATTTCAGCCCACCTCTGCGTCCTATCAATGTCACTTTGCAGCCTACAACAGCCTTCCACCTCATCCACTACTCCACCAATCTTTGTGCCATCAGCAAATTTACTGACCCACCCTTCAGCCCCCTCCTTCAAGTCATTGATAAAAATCACAAATAGCAGAGGACCAAGCACTGATCCCTGTGGTACACCGCTGGTAACTGGTCTCCAGTCTGAAATTTTTAATCCACCATCGCCCTCTGTCTTCTATGTGATAGCTAATTACTTATCTAATTGGCCAAATTTCTCTCTATCCCACACCTCCTGACTTTCTTCATGAACCGTCCATGGGGAACCTTATCAAACGCCTTACTATAATCCATGTATATGACAGCAACTGCACTACCTTCATCTACACACTAAGTTAACTCCTCAAAGAATTCAAACAAATTTGTGAGGCAAGTCTTACCCTTCACGAATCCGTGTTGGCTATCCCAGATTAAGCTGCATCTTTCCAAATGGTCATAAAACCTATCCTTCAGGACCTTTTCCATTAACTTTCCGACCACCGAAGAAAGACTAACTGGCCTATAATACCAGGGTCATTCCTATTCCCTTTCTTGAAGAGAGCTACAACATTCGCCACCCTCCAGTCCTCTAGCTCTACACCCGTGGACAGTGAGGATCCAAAGATCAAAGCCAAAGGCTCTACAATCTCATCCCTTGCCTCCCAAAGAATCCTTGGATATATCCCATCTGCCCCAGGGGACTTGTCGACCCTCAGTTTTTTCAAAATTGCTAATACATCCATCCACCGAACAGCTACGTCCTCCAGCCAACCCGCCTGTATCACACTCTCATCCTCAGAAACATGGCGCTTCCCATTGGTGAACACTGAAGAAAAGTATTCATTCAACGCCTCTCCTATCTCTACTGACTCCATGCACAATTTCCACTACTGTCCTTGATCGGCCCAACCCTCACCCGGGTCATTCTGTTATTTCTCACATAAGAGTAAAAAGCCTTGGGGTTTCCCTTGATCCAACCCGCCAAGGACTTCTCATGCCCCGTCCTAGATCCCCTACGCTCTATTTTTTAAGCTCATTCATGGCTTCCTTGTAACCCTCAAGTGACCCAACTGAACCTTGTTTTCGAAACCTTACATACTCTTCCTTTTTCCTCTTGACAAGACATTCAACCTCTTTTGTGAACCATGGTTCCCTCACACGGCCATTTGCTCCCTGCCTGATAGGGACATATCTATCAAGGATAAGCAGTATTTTTCCTTGAACAAACGCCACTTTTCATTTGTGCCTATCCCTGACAGTATCTACTCCCATCTTATGCTCTCTAATTTTTGCCTAATCGCATCATAATTACCCCTCCCCAATTATAAACCTTGCCCTGCCGTATGGCCCTATCCCTTTCCATTGCAGCAATAGTGAAAGACACCGAATTGTGGTCACTATCTCCAAAGTGCTCTCCAACAAACAAATCTAACACTTGGCCGGGTTCATTATCCAGTACCAAATCCCATGTGCCCGCCCCTCTTGTCGGCCTATCCACATATTGTGTCAGGAAACCCTCCTGCACATACTGTACACAAAGTGCCCCATCCGAACTGTTCGACCTACAGAGGTTCCAATCAATATTTGGAAAGTCAAAGACACCCATGACAACTACCCTGAGACCTCCACACCTATCCATAATCTGTTTTGCAATTTCTTCCTCCACATCTCTATTACTATTTGGGGACCTATTACCACCCCGTTACCTTCATTCCTAAACAGAATCAACTTTGCAATCCTTTCCTCTACATCTCTGGAACGTTTCGGAGGCCTATAGAAAACTCCCAACAGGGTGACATTTCTTTTCCTGTTTCTAACCTCAGCCCATACTACCTCAGTAGACGTCACCTAATCAAACGTCATTTCTGCCACCGTAATACTGTCATTGACTAACAATGCCACACCTCCCCCTCTTTTACCACTTTCCCTGAGCTTACTGAAACATCTGAACCCTGGAACCGGCAAGAACCATTTCTGTCCCTGCTCTATCCATGTCTCCGAAGTGGCCACAACATCGAAGTCCCAAGTACCAACCCATATTGCAAGTTCACCCACCTTATCCCGAATGCTCCTGGCGTTGAAGTAGACACATCTTCCCATCTTATGCTCCCTAGTTCTTGCCTAATCGCATCGTTCAAACCATCTTCCCGACTGCCGGTACACTCCTGCGACCTTGAAACCTTACTCACGACGTCACTACTCTCAACTGGGAAGTGCTATGGGTTTTGACCAAGAATGGTATCGTGACCAGTACAAGCTGCAGGGCCAAATGTCCTGTGGGCAATGTAAATACAGAAGCTTTTGAACCTGGAGACACGGCTACAGCACGGTTCATTAAGATAAGCTTACTGTGAACTATTGGAAACAGTTGCAGAGTGTGGCTATATTTCCGAGTCAGGGTGGTGAGTGACTTGGAGGTGAAATCAGCCGGTAGTGGGGTTCCTACATAGCTGATTTGTTTCCAGTCCCTGCTCCTGAGTCAATAATATGTCTCCTCGTATCGCTCGCATTTGGTACTCTTCCTCTCTTGTCAATACGGAAATAAAGTCATTCTAAAGCATGTTTGTCATTTCATTATTTAATTGACAAATGCATCATCAACTGGTAAGAAAGGAAGTCCTTCCATGTGACCACTCTCCTTTTCATAATTAATTGTAAATGCTCCCTGTGGTGATTTTAGTATTACTAACGATTTTATTTTCATTATTCATTTATTTGTATTTTACTCTTGCTTTGTCATCATTTACCGCTGTGTCAATTTTGCATCCATTTTTCTGTCATGGCTGCCACCTTGGAACACGCAAGTTAAATTTGGGGCTGGAGATATATAATATATCCTTCATCTGTGTGTATGTACAAACAAAATTAATAATACAATAAGCTGTGCACTGTCATTATGCTCTAATTCTGTTTTACCCAAACGATAACTATTCCTAATTCAGTCACTTATCCAGGATTCTGTGCAGACACAAACGCGGGAAACCGGGAATGTGAGATACAGTCTCGGAATAAGGGGCAGCTACTGAATTCTGTAAAAAGGGGCATATTATTTATTTCAGAGGTTTTGATATGTTTTGATTTCTTGACTCCAGAACGTTGTGAACATTCTTCTGCCGAGGATATCATCTTTCACAGGCTGTCTCTGTGGCTGAGGCTGCTGTGTCAACTTGTAAATATATCTTCCAGATTTGAATGGTATGCAAGAGGAGCTGGTGATCTTCTAAGTCTATTTACCTATTCGAAAACGATGCCTCGGGTGAGGGAGGCTCAGACTCAGTTTAAATGACGTTAAGAAATATAATTTTTTGGGACAAATTTTGGATGACAACTTAGAGTAAATGATATAACCAAAGCTATGAAATAATGAAAACTAAATACAATACTTCCGTAAAAATACATAGACATAGAACATGGAGACACTGCAATAGAACACGTTACATTAATAAGAGCTCGCTGCGGAAATGGGGCTCACGGTTACAAAATAAAGCTTATGTATTGAAGCTCCCTGATGAACTGGGAGACATAGTTACAGAATAAGGGCCATGTATTTAAGCTCGCTGGATAAGTGGCGAGGCAACTAAAAGAATAACGCTGATGTATGACAGCTTTGAAAACTGGCAAGTCGTGCTACAGCTGTTTCGAACCTATGCAAGGCCACACTTGGAATATTGAGCACAATTGTAGCCCCCAGAAGGATGGGGAGGCTTTGCGAGAGGGTGCAGAGGTTTGCAGGAAGTTGCCTCGTCTGCAGGGTGTTTGTTAACTACGGGAAGCGGCTGAATAGCCCCCGACGTTTTCATCAGAACCCCTGAAATTGATGAATTAGCCTGATGAGTATCAGGATACAACGTCATCCTTCATTTGTATGGAACCGCTGTAAGGCCTAAAAGCTTTTGAGGAGCGTGCATGGAGTGGATGAGCAGGCACTCTACACTTGGGTGGAGGAGTCAGCCACCAGGGGCCTTTAAGGTCAGTGGGGCAAAGTTTCAAGGAGCTGTGCGAGGCAGGTTTTATTACACATGGTGGTGATTACGTGAGTCGCGTTATCAGACGAGGTGATGGAAGCACATCTTTTAACGAAGATCGAAAAGGACATCGACAATTACGTGAATAATATGTGTACAGTGGGATAGGGCACTAGGAAGTGCTGAGGGTTTTGGCTGAGTGTGGTATCATGTCCGTGAAATGCTTGGAGGACCGAAGGTCCGCTTCGTGTTCATTGTTCAACAGAAGCTCGCGTTTAAACAAAGTGACACCGTTACAAATCAAGGGGCATGTATCAAAGCTAGTTAGAGACCTGAGAGACACAGTTATAGAATACAGATTAAGATAAGCGTGCTGGGGAACGAGGAGAAACTTACAGAATTTAGGTCATGTAGATACGCCAGCTGGGGAACGAGGTGGCACGGGTGCAGAATAAGTCTCAAGTATAAAAAGTTACTTTGGACCGAGAAATGACGGTTAAGAATGAAGGTTGGCGAAAGTTAAACGGGGAACTCGGAGATACAGAGACCGTATCACGTTCATGTGTACTGATTAGATGAAGTAGGAGGCACAAGAACTGAATAAGGGTTAGGTGGATAATTGAGTTGGGGAACACAGACATGTGCAGGGTCAGGTTGATGATTATAAGCCAACTGAGAAGCTGAGAGGCCCATGTTCAGAAAATGTGTCATGCATGTAAACAGAAATATAATAAGAGTCCTGTGGATAGCTGAGTTGAGAAGTAGAAATAAATTACTGAAACAAGGTCTTTAATCTATCTTTAATAGTCTGCCTCTGTGACTGAGGCTTCTGTATCAACTTGCAAATATATCTCATAGATTTGAATAATTTGCAAATGTTTCTGCTGATTTTCATTTTATATTTCCCTATTGGTCATTCGTCCTGAGGTCAAGGAGGCTCAGAGTAAGTTTTAATAACATAACAAAATATGTTTTTAGACCTAATGTTATATAACTATATGGAACCAAAATTACAGAATCAAGGCCTTGTATATAAGCTAGCTGGGAACTGGGAAACGCAATTACACATTCAGGGTCATGTCTGAAAACAAGATAAACAGGTTCCTGGGAGGGACAGTATCGGAATAATGAACATCCACGAAAGCCTGTAAAAAAGGGGCTATAATATATTTCAGAGGATTCTGTATCTTTTGAGTTTTCTACCCCAGAACGTTTCGAATTTTCTGCTGCAGAGGATATTATCTTTAACAGGCTGTCTCTGTGAAGCTTCTCTGTCAACTTGCAATAATAGCTTATAGATTTGAATAATTTGCAAGTGTTTCTAATCTTCAGGGAACATGAGCTGTGTTTAGACTGTCGTGACACAGGTTAATTTTACTCTACTGAGGATTAAAAAGTGTTTTTGAATAGTAATTCTCGACCCCAGAACGTTGTGCATTTTCTGCTGCCAAGGATATTATCTTTCACAGGCTGTCTCTGTGGAGGCTGCTGTGCCAACTTGCAAATATATCTTCCAGACTTGAATGATTTGCAAGAGTTGCTGGTGATCTTCTGACTTTATGTCCCTACTGGACATCGAAGCCTAGGGTGAGGGAGGCTCAGATTAAGTTTAAATAAAGTTAAGAAATATAATTTGTGGACATAATTTTGGATGACAACTTAAGAGTAAATGATATAACCAAAACTATGAAATAATTGAAACGAAATATAATACTTCCATAAAAATATATAGCCGTAGAGCTTGATGACACTGCAACAGAACACATGACATTAATAAGAGCTCGCTGCGGAAATGGGGCACACGGTTACAGAATAAAGCTCATGTATCGAAGCGCACTGGTGAACTGGGAGACACAATTACAGATTAAGGGCCTTGTATATAAGCTCGCTGGATAAGTGGCGAGCCAAAATAAAGAATAACGCTGATGTATGTCAGCATAAAAATTGGAAAGTCATGCTACAGTTCTTTCCAACCTATGTAAGGCCACACTTGGAATATTGAGCACAATTGTTGTCCCCAGATGGATCGCGAGGATTTTGGAGAGGGTGCAGAAGTAACCAGGATGTGGCCTGGTCTGCAGTTTGTTTTTTAGCTATGTGAAACGGCTGAATAGACCCGGACGTTTTTATCAGAACCCCGGAGATTGATGAATAAGTCTGATGAATATCAGGTTAAAAAGTAATCCTTCATTTGTATGGAACCGCTGTAAGGCGTAAAAGATTATGAGGGGCTTGCATAGAGTGGGTGGAGGTGTAAGCCACCAGGGGCGTTTAAGGTAAGTGGGGCAAAGTTTCGAGGAGATGGACAAGGCAGGTTTTATTACACAGTGTGGTGAGTGCCTGGTACGCGTTATCAGATGAGGTTATGGAAGCACATATATTAACGACGTTCAAAAGAGACCTCGACAAATGAAGCAATAAGATGGGTAGAGAGGGATAGGGCACTAGGAAGTGCTGAGAGTTTTGGCTGAGTGTGGTATCATGTCCGTGAAATGCTTGGAAAACTGAAGGTCCTCTTCGTGTTCATTGTTCAAAAGAAGCTCGCGTGGAAACAAAGTGACACCGTTACAAATCAAGGGTCATGTATCAAAGCTAGCTAGGGTCCTGGGAGACACAGTTATAGAATACAGATTAAGATAAGCTTGCTGGGGAACGAGGAGAAACTGACAGAATTTAGGTAATGTAGATACGCCAGCTGGGGAACGAGGAGGCACGGGTACAGAATAAGTCTCAAGTATAAAAAGTAACTTTGGACCGAGAAAAGACGGTTAAGAATGAAGGTTTGCGAGATAAGTTAAACGGGGAACTCGGAGATACAGAGACTGTATCACGTTCATGTGTACTGTTTAGATGAAGGAGGAGGCACAAGAACTGAATAAGGGTCAGGTGGATAATGAGTTGGGGTACACAGACATGTGCAGGGTCAGGTTGATGTATATAAGCCAACTGAGAAGCTGAGAGGCCCATGTTCAGAATATGAGTCATGCATGTAAACAGAAACATAATAAGAGTCATGTGTATAGCTGAGTTGAGAAGTAGAAATAAATTACTGAAATAAGGTCTTTAATCTATCTTTAATAGGCTGATTCTGTGACTGAGGCTTTTGTGTCAACTTGCAAATATATCTCATAGATTTGAATAATTTGCAACTGTTTCTGCTGATTTTCCTAGTGTATTTCCCTATTGGACATTCGTCTCTGGGGTCAGGGAGGCGTAGAGTAAGTTTTAATAACATAACAAAATACGTTGTTAGACCTAATTTTGTATAACCATATGGAACCAAAATTAGAGAATCAAGGCCTTGTATATAAGATAGCTGGGAACTGGGAAACGCAATTAAACATTCAGTGTCATGTCTGGAAACAAGATAAACATGTTCCTGGGAGGTACAGTTTCGGAATAAGGGGCAGCCACTAAAGCCTGTAAAAAGGGGATATAATATATTTCAGAGGATTCTGTATCTTTTGAGTTTTCTGCCCCAGAACGTTGCGAATATTCTGCTGCAGAGGATATTATCTTTAACAGGCTGTCTCTGTGAAGATTCTCTGTCAACTTGCGATAATAGATCATAGATTTGAATAATTTGCAAGTGTTTCTAATCTTCAGGGAACATGAGCTGTGTTTAGACTGTCGTGATACAGGTTAATTTTACGCTACTGAGGATTAAAAAGTGTTGTTGCAATAGTAATTCTCGACCCCAGAACGTTTTGCATTATCTGCTGCCAAGGATATTATATTTCACATGCTGTCTCTGTGGAGGCTGCTGTGCCAACTTGCAAATATATCTTCCAGACTTGAATGATTTGCAAGAGTTGCTGGTGATCTTCTGACTTTATTTCCCTACTGGACATCGAAGCCTAGGGTGAGGGAGGCTCAGATTAAGTTTAAATAAAGTTAAGAAATAAAATTTGTGGACATAATTTTGGATGACAACTTAAGAGTAAATGACATAACCAAAGCTATGAAATAATTGAAACGAAATATAATTCTTCCATAATAAATATATAGCCATAGAGATTGGTGACACTGCAATAGAACACATGACATTAATAAGAGCTCGCTGCGGAAATGGGGCACACGGTTACAGAATAAAGCTCATGTATCGAAGCTCACTGGTGAATTGGGAGGCACAATTACAGATTAAGGGCCTTGTATATAATCTCGCTGGATAAGTGGCGAAACAACATAAAGAATAACGCTGATGTATGTCAGCATAAAAATTGGAAAGTCATGCTACAGTTCTTTCCAACCTATGTAAGGCCACACTTGGGATATTGAGCACAATTGTTGTCCCCAGATGGATCGCGAGGATTTTGGAGAGGGTGCAGAGGTCACCAAGATGTGGCCTGGTCTGCAGTTTGTTTTTTAGCTGTGTGAAACGTCTGAATAGACCCGAACGTTTTTATCAGAACCCCGGAGATTGATGAATAAGGCTGATGAATATCAGGTTAAAAAGTCATCCTTCATTTGTATGGAACCGCTGTAAGGCGTAAAAGATTATGAGGGGCGTTCATAGAGTGGGTGGAGGTGTAAGCCACCAGGGGCGTTTAAGGTAAGTGGGGCAAAGTATCGAGGTGATGTACAAGGCAGGTTTTATTACACAGGGTGGTGAGTGCCTGGTACGCGTTATCAGATGAAGTTATGAAAGCACATATATTAACGACGTTCAAAAGGGACCTCGACAAATGCAGCAATAAGATGGGTACAGAGGGATAGGGCACTAGGAAGTGCTGAGAGTTTTGGCTGAGTGTGGTGTCATGTCCGTGATATGCTTGGAAAACCGAAGGTCCTCTTCGAGTTCATTGTTCAACAGAAGCTCGCGTGGAAACAAAGTGACACCGTTACAAATCAAGGGTCATGTATCAAAGCTAGCTAGGGTCCTGGGAGACACAGTTATAGAATACAGATTGAGATAAGCTTGCTGGGGAACGAGGAGAAACTGACAGCATTTAGGTAGTGTAGATACGCCAGCTGGGGAACGAGGAGGCACGGGTGCAGAATAAGTCTCAAGTATAAAAAGTAACTTTGGACCGAGAAAAGACGGTAAAGAATGAAGGTTGGCGAGATAGGTTAAACGGGGAACTCGGAGATACAGAGACCGTATCACGTTCATGTGTACTGTTTAGATGAAGTAGGAGGCACAAGAACTGAATAAGGGTTAGGTGGATAATGAGTTGGGGAACACAGATATGTGCAGGGTCAGTTTGATATATATAAGCCAACTGAGAAGCTGAGAGGCCCATGTTCAGAATATGAGTAATGCATGTAAACAGAAACAAATAAGAGTCATGTGTATAGCTGAGTTGAGAAGTAGAAATAAATGACTGAAACAAGGTCTTTAATCTATCTTTAATAGGCTGTCTCTGTGACTGAGGCTTCTGTATCAACTTGCAAATATATCTCATAGATTTGAATAATTTGCAACTGTTTCTGCTGATTTTCATATTATATTTCCCTATTGGACATTCGTCCCTGGGGCCAGGGAGGCTCATAGTAAGTTTTAATAACATAACAAAATATGTTTTTAGACCTAATTTTATATAACCATATGGAACCAAAATTACAGAATCAAGGCCTTGTTTCTAAGCTAGCTGGGAACTGGGAAACGCAATTACACATTCAGGATCACGTCTGGAAACAATATAAAAATGTTCCTGGGAGGTACAGTATCGGAATAAGGGGCAGCCACTAAAGCCTGTAAAAAGGGGCATATAATATATTTCAGAGGATTCTGTATCTTTTCAGTTTTCTACCCCAGAACGTTGCGAATTTTCTGCTGCAGAGGATATTATCTTTAACAGGCTGTCTCTTTGAAGCTTCTCTGTCAACTTGCAATAATAGCTTATAGATTTGAATAATTTGTAAGAGTTTCTAATCTTCAGGGAACGTGAGCTGGGTTTAGACTGTCGTGAGACAGGTGAATTTTGCCCTACTGAGGATTAAAACGTGTTGTTGCAATAGTAATTCTCAACCCCAGAACGTTGTGAATTTTCTGCTGCCGAGGATATTATCTTTCACATGCTGTCTCTGTGACAGGCTGATTTGTCAACTTGTAAATATATCTTCCAGATTTGAATGATTTGCAAGAGTTGCTGGTGATCTTCTGACTTTATTTCCCTACTGGACATCGATGCCTAGGGTGAGGGACGCTCAGATTATGTTTAAATAAAGTTAACATATATAATTTGTGGACATAATTTGGGATGACAACTTAAGAGCAAATGATATAACCAAAGCTATGGCATAATTGAAACGAAATATAATACTTCCATAAAAATGTATAGCCATAGAGCTTGGTGACACTGCAATAGAAAACATGACATTAATAAGAGCTCGCTGCGGAAATGGGGCACACGGTTACAGAATAAAGCTCATGTATCGAAGCTCACTGGTGAACTGGGAGACACAATTACAGAATAAGGGCCTTGTATATAAGCTCGCTGGATAAGTGGCGAGCCAAAATAAAGAATAACGCTGATGTATGTCAGCATAAAAATTGGAAAGTCATCCTTCAGTTCTTTCCAACCTATGTAAGGCCACACTTGGAATATTGAGCACAATTGTTGTCCCCAGATGGATCGCGAGGATTTTGGAGAGGGTGCAGAGGTTTACCAGGATGTGGCCTCGTCTGCAGGTTGATTTTTAGCTATGTGAAACGGCTGAATAGACCCGGACGTTTTTATCAGAACCCAGGAGATTGATGAATAAGTCTGATGAATATCAGGTTAAAAAGTCATCCTTCATTTGTCTGGAACCGCTGTAAGGCGTAAAAGATTATGAGGGGCGTGCATAGAGTGGGTGGAGGTGTAAGACACAAGGGGCGTTTAAGGTAAGTGGGGCAAAGTTTCGAGGAGGTGTACAAGGCAGGTTTTATTACACAGGGTGGTGAGTGGCTGGTACGCTTTATCAGATGAGGTTATGGAAGCACATATATTAACGACGTTCAAAAGAGACATCGACAAATGCAGCAATAAGATGGGTAGAGAGGGATAGAGCACTTGGAAGTGCTGAGGGTTTTGGCTGAGTGTGGTACCATGTCCGTGAAATGCTTGGTGGACCGAAGGTCCTCTTCGTGTTCATTGTACAACAGAAGATCGCATGGAAACAAAGTGACACCGTTACAAAACAAGGGTCATGTATCAAAGCTAGCTAGGGTCTTGGGAGACACAGTTATAGAATACAGATTAATATAAGCTTGCTGGGGAACGAGGAAAAACTGACAGAATTTTGGTAATGTAGATACGCCAGCTGGGGAACGAGGAGGCACGGGTGCAGAATAAGTCTCAAGTATAAAAAGTACCGAGAAAAGACGGTTAAGAATGAAGGTTGGTGAGATAAGTTAAACGGGGAACTCGGAGATACAGAGACCGTATCACGTTCATGTCTATTGTTTAGATGAAGGAGGAGGCACAAGAACTGAATAAGGGTCAGGTGGATAATGAGTTGGGGAACACAGACATGTGCAGGGTCAGGTTGATGTATATAAGCCAACTGAGAAGCTGAGAGGCCCATGTTCAGAATATGAGTCATGCATGTAAACAGAAACAAATAAGAGTCATGTGTTTTGCTGAGTTGAGAAGTAGAAATAAATGACTGAAACAAGGTCTTTAATCTATCTTTAATAGTCTGCCTCTGTGACTGAGGCTTCTGTATCAACTTGCAAATATATCTCATAGATTTGAATAATTTGCAACTGTTTCTGCTGATTTTCATATTATATTTCCCTATTGGACATTCGTCCCTGGGGTCAGGGAGGCTCATAGTAGGTTTTAATAACATAACAAAATGTGTTTTTAGACCTAATTTTATATAACCATATGGATCCAAAATTACAGAATCAAGGCCTTGTTTCTAAGCTAGCTGGGAACTGGGAAACGCAATTACACATTCAGGATCATGTCTGGAAACAAGATAAACATGTTCCTGGGAGGTACAGTGTCGGAATGAGGGGCAGCCACTAAAGCCGGTAAAAAGGGGCATATAATATATTTCAGAGGATTCTGTATCTTTTCAGTTTTCTACCCCAGAACGTTGCGAATTTTCTGCTGCAGAGGATATTATCTTTAACAGGCTGTCTCTGTGAAGCTTCTCTGTCAACTTGCAATAATAGCTTATAGATTTGAATAATTTGCAAGTGTTTCTAATCTTCAGGGAAACTGAGCTGTGTTTAGACTGTCGTGAGACAGGTCAATTTTACCCTACTGAGGATTAAAACGTGTTGTTGCAATAGTAATTCTCGACCTCAGAACGTTGTGAATTTTCTGCTGCCGAGGATATTATCTTTCACAGGCTGTCTCTGTGACTGAGGCTGCTGTGTCAACTTGCAGATATATCTTCCAGAATTGAATGATTTGCAAGAGCTGCTGGTGATCTTCTGTCTTAATTTCCCTACTGGACATCGAAGCCTAGGGTGAGGGAGGCTCAGAGTAAGTTTAAATAATGTTAAGAAATATAATTTGTGGACATAGTTTTGGATGACAACTTAAGAGTAAATGATATAACCAAAGCTATGAAATAATTGAAACGAAATATAATACTTCCATAAAAATATATAGCCATAGAGCTTGGTGACACTGCAATAGAACACATAACATTAATATGAGCTCGCTGCGGAAATGGGGCACACGGTTACAGAATAAAGCTCATGTATCGAAGCTCACTGGTGAATTGGGAGACACAATTACAGAATAAGGGCCTTGTATATAAGCTCGCTGGATAAGTGGCGAGCCAACATAAAGAATAACGCTGATGTATGTCAGCATAAAAATTGGAAAGTCATCATTCAGTTCTTTCCAACCTATGTAAGGCCACACTTGGAATATTGAGCACAATTGTTGTCCCCAGAAGGATCGCGAGGCTTTTGGAGTGGGTGCAGAGGTTTACCAGGATGTGGCCTGGTCTGCAGGGTGTTTTTTTAGCTCTGTGAAACGGCTGAATTGACCCGGACGTTTTTTATCAGTACCCCGGAGATTGATGAATAAGTCTGATGAATATCAGGTTAAAAAGTCATCCTTCATTTGTATGGAACCGCTGTAAGGTATAAAAGATTATGAGGGGCGTGCATAGAGTGGGTGGAGGTGTAAGCCACCAGGGGCGTTTAAAGTAAGTGGGGCAAAGTTTCGAGGCGATGTACAAGGCTGGTTTTATTACACAGGGTGGTGAGTGCCTGGTACGCGTTATCAGATGAAGTTATGAAAGCACATATATTAACGACGTTCAAAAGGGACCTCGACAAATGCAGCAATAAGATGGGTACAGAGGGATAGGGCACTAGGAAGTGCTGAGGGTTTTGGCTGAGTGTGGTATCATGACCGCGAAAGGCTTGGAGGACGGCAAATCCTCTTCGTGTTCCTTGTTCTGCAGAAAGTCGATTGGAAACAAGGAGACACGGTTATAAATGCAGGGCCGTGGATCAAAGCTAGCTGGGGAACTGGGAGACACAGTTACAGAATACAGATCATTAAGATAAGCTTGCTGGGAAACGAGGAGAAACTTACAGAATGTAGCCATGATGTAGAGATGCCGCACAGACCTCCTCAGAAGACAAACACGGGACACAACTGTCAGAGTCCCCTTCGTCGTCCAGTAGTTTCCAGGGGTGGAGAAACTACGACATCTTCTTCGCATCCTTCAACACATCATCAATGAAGATGAACATCTTGCCAAGGTCAACCCCACACTCCCATTTCTGGCATTCAAACAACGGCACAACCTCAAACAAACCATTGCTTGCAGCAAATTTCCCAGCCTTCAGAACAGCGAGCACTTCACAACAGAACCCTGCTAGGGCAATCTCTGCAATACATGCCAGATCATCGACATGGATACTGAAGTGGTGAATGGTTCAGAAGGGCACTTGGCACAGAAGATGGCTGCCTGACCCACAAGATGAATAATCGATCCTGGAGCCCAGCGGGGTGCCAGTGGGACAGATAGGAACAGATCCAGGACAAAGGGATCCAAACAGGAAGATTAAGAAATACATAAATGCAGGGTACCACTTGAATAAAGCTGACTTCAGCCAAAGTGTACTCAATGATTTGCTAATGCGAATGTCTTGGGCCATCTCCGAAAACAAAGGGGCAATCGATACTGCTTTCTGTAACCTGTAAAACCTCTTTAACTACATCCATGTGTAAATGGCAAAACGCTTATGGACAATCTGTAATTTTTTTAAAGATAACAAGGTGATAATTGTTTTGTATCCGGGCTCATTGTGAACCCAAAGTATAAAATGAGTGACTGCCATTCAAACGGGGAGAAAGGCTGGCTACCGTACCCTTTCTCCCGAAGCTTCGTATAACAATAAACTGCACTGATTGAACATAGCAAGTCTGACTCCCGAAGTTGTTGATTTTCCCACAACAATTGGCGTAGTCCGGCAGGATCTTACTCCCGGTAAGTTCCAATTGAAGGCCTCGATCGGGACGCCGGGGTAAAGATCGTTTCCAATCTGTAGGAGTCAGACAGGTCAAAAGGTGCAGTTTAAAATAAGATACCTATCGTGATAAGCATAGTGATATAAGTCTTGACTGTATAGTGACATGATAATCGATAAGGTTTGATACTAACTGCTGATAGTATTAAAGACCTGTGGCTTGTGCTGATCAACAAACGGACATGGTAGTGCTGCCCAAAACGCCCAGCCTTAGACTAGCTGTTAAGGGGATGAATCTCCCACGCGGTCAGGGTCTGAAGTGGGTATTGAGGCACCAAAGGCAGAAACGAAACGAAAAGGAGAGCAGGAAAGCAATAGTTATTGGGGACTCGATAGTTAGAGGGACATATAGACGGTTCTATGGCAACGAAAGGGACTCACGGATGGTATGTTGTCTCCTAGGTGCCAGTGTCCCTGACGTCTGAAACCGTGTTTTCAGAATCCTTAAGGGAGGGTGAACAGTCACAAGTCGTGGTACACATCGGTACCAACGTCATAGTTAAGAAAAGGGACGGGTATTTAAAACAGAAATTTAGGGTGGAAGCTGAGAGCCAGACAGACCATTTTGTCATCTCTGTTGTCAGTCCAACGTGCTAGCGAGTCGAGGAAGAGGGAGAGAGTGCAGATAAACACGTGGCTGGAGGGATGATGTAGGAGGGAGGGTTTCAGCTACGTAGATAATTGGGACTCATTCTGGGGAAGGTGGGACCTGTACAGACAGGACAGTTTGCACCTGAACCAGAGGGGTACCAATATTCTGGGAGGGAAATTTGCTACGGCTCTTCGGGAGGGTTTAAGCTAATTTGTCAGGGGCTGGGAAACGAGCTGTAGTCCAGAAGCCAGTGTTGAGAGTAGTGAGGTACTGAGGAGGGTATCAAGGTAGCATGAGTGGACCTGCAGAAAGGAAGGTGGGTTTCAGAGTGTCTACTTCAATGCAAGGAAAATCGGAATAAGGTATGTGAACTTGGAGCGTGGATTGGTACCTAGGACTACGATGTTGTGGGTATTACGGAGACATGGTTAGAACAGGGACAGTAACGGTTGTGGGAAGTTCCGCAGTTTAGAATGTTTCAGGAAGAGTAGGGAACGTGGTAAAAGAGGTGGAGGAGTGGCATTGTCAATCAAAGATAGTTTAACGGCTGCAGAAAGGCAGTTCGAAGAGGATATGCCTACTGAGGTAATAATGGCTGTAGTTAGAAATAGGAAAGGAGTTTAAGAGCCGCTGTATTATTGAAGGACCTTTTCAACGAAACTGTGTCAATAAGGGATTTTGAAACCATCGATTCAATTGTTTTATTTGGCTTCTATTGATTACAACTTGAAAGTCATTTTAAAGGCAGCTTGTAGACAATTTGAAGCTTTCAAAGAATCACAAGAATTATCTTCTGAGACAAACAGCTCGAACACAACTTTAAAAGTCAAAATCTGAAGTCAAAGTCTGAAAATGAAATATGAATTCAGAACTCTTTTCTAACTCTTTTCCTTTCCTTTCCTTTTCTCTTCTTCCTAACCCTTCCTTTCCTTCCAACTTTCCTATATAAAATGGTGGCCAAATCGTCCATGGATATTCTACTTCATATCTGTCTTAAGCGATCTGATCACACCCCAATATAATCCTAATTGGTTTGTTAGACTCAAACACATTTGATTTAATAGCAAGCTGCCCATCTTCACTATGTAACATTATTTCTAATTGTTGCCTGCCTGCTTACTTTTGCATGTTAAAGAATGCGATATTGTGCTTTATCAAAACCGGTAAAAACTGGTCTAATGCTGACCTACCTATTGCCACAATAGAGTCCTCATGCTGACCTCACTGCTGCAACAATGCAGAACTTATGTTATCGTCATGCCATGCTGGACATAACTCAGGAAATGGGCTGGTTTAGCTCACCAGGATAAATCGCTGGCTTTTAAAGCAAACCAAGCAGGCCAGCAGCACGGTTCGATTCCCGTATCCAACCTTCCCGGACAGACGCTGGAATGTGGCGACTAGGGGCTTTTCAAAGTAACTTCATTGAAGCCTGCTCGTGGCAATAAGCGATTATCATTTCATTTCATAATTCAAACTCTCTATTTCAATTCAGGAAAGTAAATTATGCTTCAAGGTTGATGGTTTCAAAATCCCTCAAATGTGTTTCAGTCCAGTCCAAAATTATTCAACTAGTTGAAGGAACACGACTGGACTCAGTCAGTGTGTCAGATAGTTGAGGGATTTTGTAACCATTGATTCAAGGTTACCGGCCGTTCTTGTGCATTGCTGAAACTCAGTAGAAATTCAAGTTAAAACTTGTCAGGTGCAAATAAGAATTGTTTTATTTGTCTTCTATTGATTACAACTTGAAAGTCATTTAACAGGCAGTTTGTAGACAATTGGAAGTTTTGAAATTGTCAAAGGAATTATCTTCTTAGACAACAGCTCGAAACATAACTTTAAAACTCAAAATCTGAAGTCTGAGTCTGAAAATGAAATATGAATACAGAGAGACAGTGTATAGTTCATAACAAAGTAAAAATGCCTAAAACTCTCTCTATCTCTTTATAAAACTCTCCATAACCTAACTCTTCCTGGCTCTTCTTTCTAACTCTCTCAACTGACTCGCTCCCCTCTTTTCTCCTCTCTTCCCTTCCAAAATGGTGGCCAAAATCCCCGATGGATATACTATTTCATATATGTCTTAAGCGATCTGATTACACCCCAATATAATCCTAATTGGTTTGAGTTAGATTTAAACACATTTGAATGGATGGTAAGATGTTTAGCTCACTGGGCTAAATCGTAGGGCTAAAGCAGACCAAGGCAATGCCAGCAGCACGGTTCTATTCCAGTAATATCCTCCCCGAACAGGCGCCGAATGTGGTAACTAGGGGCGTTTCACAGTAACTTTATTTGAAGTCTACTCGTGACAATAAGCGAGGCCTCCCTGGCCCCAGGGATAAATGTCCAAAAGGGAAATACACTATGAAGATCAACAGAAACACTTGCAAAAAATTCATATCTGTAAGATATATTTGCAAGTTGACACAAAAGCCTCAGTCACAGAGGCAGCCTGTTAAAGATAGATTAAAGACATTGATTCTGTAATTTTTTTTCTGATACTTCTCAACTCAGCTATATACATGACCCTTATTGTGTTTCCGCTCACATGCATGACTGTTATTCTGATCATGGGCCTCTCAGCTTCTCAGTTGGCTTAAATACATCAACCTGACCCTGCACATGTCTGTGTTCCCCAATCCAATTATCTACCTGTCCCTTATTCCATTATTGTACCTCCTACTTCATCTAATCTGTACGTATGAACGTGATTCGGTCTCTGTATCTCAGAGCTTCCCTTTATCTCGCCAACCTTCATTCTTAACCGTTTCTTCTCTGTCCAAAGTTACTTTTTAAACTTGAGACTTATTCTGCACCCGTGCCTCCTGGTTCCCCAGCTGGCGTATTTACATCACTGAAATTCTGTAAGTTTCTCCTCGTTCCCCAGCAAGCTTATCTTAATGATACATATTCTGTAACTGTGTGTCCTAGTTCCCCAGCTAGCTTTGACCCATGACCCCTGATTTGTAACGGTGTCACTTTGTTTCCACGAGAGCTTCTGTTGAACAATGAACATGAAGAGGACCCTCAGTCTTCCAAGCCTTTCACCATCATGATGCCACAATTAGCCAAAACACTCAGCACTTCCTAATGCCGTATCCCTCTGTACCCATCGTATTCCTATATTTGTTGAGATCCCTTTTGAACGTTGTTAATATCTCTGTTTCCACAACCTCATCTGACAACGCGTTCCAGGCACTCACTACCCTGTGTAATAAAATCTGCAGTGCACATCTCCTTTAAACTTTGCCCCACTGACCTTAAATCTATGCCCCCTAATGGCTGACTCCTCCACCCAGTGGTAGAGTGCCTGCTCATCCACTCTATGCACGCCCCTCATAGTCTTTTAGGCCTTAAAGCGGTTCCATACAAATGAATGATGACTTTTTAACCTGATATTTATCAGCATTATTCATCAATCTCTGGGGTTCTGATAAAAACAGTCCGGGTCTATTCTTCGCATAGTGAAGAAACACCCTGCATACCAGGGAACATGCTGGTGAATGTCTGCACCCTCTCCCAAAGCCTCCCCATCCTTCTGGGGACTACAGTTGTTCTCAATATTCCAAGTGCAGTATTACATAGGTTGGAAACGACTGTAGCACGACTTGTCAGTTTTTATGCTGACATACATCAGCGTTATACTTTAAGTTGGCTAGCCACTTTTCCAGCAAGTTTATATACATGGCCCTTATTCTGTAACCGTGTGCCCCATTTCTGCAGCGAGCTCTGATTAATATCATGTGTTCTATTGCAGTGTCTCCAAGTTCTATGTCTATGTATTTTTATGGAAGTATTAGATTTAGTTTCAATTATTTCATAGCTTTGGTTGTAACATTTACTCATAAGTTGTCATCCAAAATTAGTTCCAAAACATTATATTTCTTAACGTTATTTAAACTTAGCCTGAGCCTCCCTCACCCGAGGCATCGATGCCCAATAGGGAAATACACTCAGACGATCACCAGCAACGCTTGCAAATTATTCAAATCTGTGTGATATATGTGCAACTTGACACATCAGCCTCAGTCACAGAGACAGCCTGTGAAAGATAATATCCTCTGCAGCAGTAAATTCACAGTGTTCTGGGGTAGAGAATTCAGAACATCCCAAACCCTCTGCAATAAATAACATGCCCCTTTTTACAGAATTCAGTTGCTGCCCCTTATTCCGGGACTGTATCTCCCATTCCCGGTTTCCCTGGTAAGTGTCTGTACAGAAACGTGGATAAGTCACTGAACTAGGAATAGTTATCGTTTGGGTAAAACCGAATTAGAGCAGAATGACAGTGCACAGCTTATTGTATTATTAATGTTGTTTGTAATTAAACACAGATTATGAAGAATAGATTGAATGACACCAGCCACAAATTTAACTTGCGGGTTACAAGTTGGCAGCCATGACAAAAACATGGATTGATGATTTTCGCAGTTGTAAATGGTGACAAAGAAAGAGTAAAATACAAATAAATGGAGCATGACAATAAACTTGCAAGGAATACTAAAATCAAAGACGGAGCTTTTGCAATTAATTATGAAAACGGGAGTAGTCACATGGAAGGTCTTCCCTTAGAACATAGATCAGTACAGCACAGAACAGGCCCTTCGGCCCTCGATGTTGTGCCGAGCAATGATAACCCTACTCAAACCCACGTATCCACCCTATACCCGTAACACAAACCCCCCCCCCCCCTTAACCTTACTTTTTAGGACACTACGGGCAATTTTGCATGGCCAATCCACCTAACCCGCACATCTTTGGACTGTGGGAGGAAACCGGAGCACCCGGAGGAAACCCACGCACACACGGGGAGGACGTGCAGACTCCGCACAGACAGTGACCCAGCTGGGAATCGAACCTGGGACCCTGGAGCATTTATGCTAACCACCATGCTACCGTGCTGCCCACTGTTGATGGCGCATTTTGTTAATTAAAATAAGGAAATGACAAACATGCTTTAGAATGACTTTGTTTCAGTATTTACAAGAGAGAAAGAGTTCCAAATGCCAGCTATACGAGGAGACATATTCTTGACTCAGGAGCAGGGACTGGACAAAATTCAGATATCCTGGAACACCACAACTTGGTGATTCCCCTCCAAGTCACTCACCACCCTGACTTGGAAATATAGCCACAGTCTGTAACTGTTTCTACTATTTCCCAACGAGCTTATCTTAATGACTGGTGCTGTTGCTGTCTCCAAGTTAAAAAGCTTGCGTATTTACATTGCCCACATGATATAACTGTTCTCCTTTTTCCCGAGCCAGACTAGACATATGGCTATTCATTCAGTAATGGTATCTCCATATCCCCAATTAACTTAAATATCTCATTCATTCGGTAACTGAGTCTCCTAGTTCCCAAGCTAGCTTATATATATGAACCATATTCTGTTACCGTATCTCCTGGTTTCCCAGCAGGCTTATATCGAACAGGGGCAGCACGGTAGCATTGTGGTTAGCATAATTGCTTTACAGCTCCAGGCTCCCAGGTTCAATTCCCGGATTGTGTCACTGTCTGGGCGGAGTCTGCACGTTCTCCCCGTGTGTACGTGGGTTTCCTCCGGGTGCTCCATTTTCCTCCTACAGTCCACACATGTGCAGGTTAGGTGGATTGGCCATGCTAAATTGCCCTTAGTGTCCAAAATTGCTTTTGTGTTGGGTGCGTTATGGGGATAGGGTGGAGGTGTGGGCTTGGGTAGGGTGCTCTTTCCAAGAGCCGGTGAAAACTCGATGGGCTCCTTCTGCACTGTAAATTCTAAGAAAAAAAACAATATAGCACAGGAACAGGACATTTGTCCCGGCAAGCTTGTGCTGGTTATGATACCATACTTGGGCAAAACCCATAGCGCTTCCTGGTGCTGTATCGCTATACCCAACCTATCCATGTATTTGTCGACCTGTCTTTAGTACGCCTTAAATATACGAGCCTCTACAACCACACCTGTAAACGCGTTCCAGGCACTCACTATGCTGTGAGTAATAAACCTGCCTTGCAGATCTCCTCTAAACTTTTCCCCATTAAATCTATGACCCCTGGTGACAGACAGCGCATTGGGATAGAGTGCCTGCCCATTCACTCTAATCATGCCCATTATAATCCTGTAGACTTCTATCAGTTCGCCCCTCAACCTCCAGTGTTCTAATGGGAACAGTCAGAGTTTATTCATCATCTCCAAATAACTACCATCCTCCTGACCAGGCAACAACTCGATAACCATCCTCTTCACACTCTACATACTTCTGGCAGTATGGCAACCAAAATTGTGCGCAATATTCCAAGTGCGGCATTATAACTGTTCTATATCAAGGAAGGATGACTTGCCAATTTGTATAATGATATTCATCAGCCTTATTCATAACGTTGTTCCGTCACTTCACCAGCGAGCTTATATAAATGACCCTTATTCTATTACTGTGCCTCCCAGTTCACCATCTATCTGATATGCACGACCTTATTCAATAACCGTGACTCCTCTGCCCTAGTGAGTTTAAACAAATGACGCGTATTCTGCAACTATGTGTCCAATTTCCGCAGCAAGCTCATATTAATGATTTGGCTTCTATTGCAGTGATTCCAAGTTCTCTGATTATGTACTTTTCAAAGAGTGTTGTATTTACTTTCAATTATTTTGAAGCTTTGGCTACATAGTTTCCACTATTTTCACATAAAATTCTGTCTAAAAAATTTTTAATTATGTTATTAAAACTTACTCTAAGCCTCCCTGACCCCAACGATGAATGTATAACATTGCAATACACCCTGAAGATCAGCAGAAACAATTGCAAATTATTCAAATCTATCAGATATCTTTGCAGTTTGATACAGCAGCCTCAGTCACAGAGACAGCCTGTTAAAGATAATATCCTCTGCAGCAGAAAATTCACAGCGTTTTGTGGTTGAAAATTCAAAAGATACCAAATCCTCTGAAATAAGTAATATGCCCCTTTTTACAGATTATAGTGGCTGCCACTTATTCCGAGACTGTTTCTCCCAGGAATCTGATTATCTCGTTTACAGACATGCCCCTGAATGTATAACTGTGTTTCTCAGTTCCCAGCTTGCATATATACAAGACTTTTATTCTGTAATTTTGTTTCTGCAACTTCTCATCTCGGCTGTATACATGACCCTTATTGTGTTTCCGCTCACGTGCATGACTCTTATTCTGATCATAGGCCTCTCAGCTTCTCAGTTGGCTTATATACATCAACCTGAGCCTGCACATGTCAGTGTTCCCCAACTCAATTATCTACCTGTCTCTGATTCAGTTCTTGTGCCTCCGACTTCATCTAATCTGTACACATGAACGTGATTCTGTCTCTGTATCTCCGAGTTCCCCTTTATCTCGCCAACCTTCATTCTTAACGTCTCTTTTCGGTCCATCGTTACTTTTTATACTTGAGATTTATTATGCACCCATGACTCCTCGTTCACCATCCAGTGTATTTACATTGCCTAAATTCTGTAAGTTTCCCCTCGTTCCCCAGCAAGCTTTATTAATGATCCATATTCTGTAACTGTGTCTCCCAGGTCCCCAGCTAGCTTTGACCCATGACCGTTGATTTGTAACCGCATCCTTGTTTCCAAGCGAGCTTCTGTTGAACATGAACACGAAGAGGTCCTTCGGCCCGCCAAGCCATTCACGGTCATGATAGCAGACTTAGCCAAAACTGTCAGCACTTCACTGTGCCGTATCCCTCTATACCCATCTTATCTGTGTATCTGTCGGAATCCCATTTGAACGTCGTTAACATATCTGCTTCCATAACCTCATCTGGTAACACGTTCGAGGCACTCACCACCCTGTGCAATAATACCTGCCTCGCACATCTCCTCGAATCTCTGCCCCACTGACATTAAACCCCGCTGTTGGCTGAATCCTCCACCCGTGTAGAGTGCCTGATCATCCACTCTATGCATGCCCGTCATAGTCTTTTAGGCCTTCCAGCGGTTCCATAAACATGAAGGATGACTTTTTGTACTGATATTCATGAGCATTGTTCATCAATCCCCGGGGTTCTGATAAAAAGAGTCCGGTCTATTCCGCCTCTTCGCGTAGCTAACACCTGCAGACCAGGCGACACCCTGGTAACCCTTCTCTGCATACGCTGCAAAGCCTCCCCAAACTTCTGGGGACCACAATTGTGCTCAATATTCAAAGTGCGGACTTGCGTAGGTTCAAAGCAACTCCAGCACGACTTGCCAGTTTTTATCCTGACGTACATCAACGTTATTCTTTAAGTTTGTTCGCCACTTACCTAGCGAACTTATATACATGTCCCTCATTGTATAACTGTGCTCGCAGTTCACCAGCGAGCTTATATAATGTCGTCCCCAGTTAACAGTTAATTTTGCATTGATCAATTCAAATAAGGAAATGACACACATGCTTTAGAATTAATTTGTTTCAGTATTTATAAGAGAGGAAGAACTGCGTTCAAACCAAGCAGATGTATAGTGCTCATGCCAGATTTTGATTTACACTCCACGATCTGCCTCCCCCCAATCTGGAGTCTTCAGTTCCTGCCGAATATTGATACAATTAGCCTTCCACCAAATTGGGACCTTTACCGGAGGACAACTCTTATCTTTGTCCAACAGTACCTTAAAACAAAATATATTTTAGTCACTCTTCTCGAAATGATCCCCTATTGAATTTTCGAAAACCTGGCCGTGGTCATTACCTGTACTAGATCCAGTACGGACCCTTTCCTAGTTGGACTATCTACATATTGTTTCAATGAGCCTCTCTGGATCCTCCGTACAGGTTCTACCAGACCCAGGCCCCTGGAAATAAATGCGTACGAGTCAATATATGGGCAGTGAATAAGACCCACCCAAAATAATCCTGTTGCTTCTAAACCTTTCCAAAATCAGCCTGCATATCTGCTCCTCTATCTCCCGCTGGCTATTGGGAGTCCTATAGTAATCCCCCTGAATTTTGCCCGACCCTTCCCGTTTCTGAGCTCTACCCACATTGCCTCACTGCATGTTCCCTCTGTGGTCTTCTCCCGCGGTACAACTGTGCACACGGTGTAGGAGAGTAATGATCCACTTCTAGTGCTCTACGTATGTACGCACGACATAGCTAGAACCAGGACAGAAGTTCTGCGAAGGGAGTGTGAAGAGCTTGGAGCTGAATTTTTAAAAAAGAGAACTGAAAAGGGAATAATCTCTGCATTGATATCTGAACCACGAGCTAATTGTGACAAGGGCCAGAGTTTATGGAACACCAAAGTAGATCCTGGAGTTTGAAAGGGAAAATGCTGGAAAATCTCACCAAGTCTGGCAGCATCTGTCGGGAGAGAAAAGAGCTAACGTTTCGAGTCCGATGACTCTTTGTCAAAGCTTTGATAAAGAGTCATTGGACTCGAAACGCTAGCTCTTTTCTCTCCCTACAGATGCTGCCAGACTTGCTGAGACTTTCCAGCATTTTCCCTTTCGTTTCAGATTCCAGCATCCGCAGTAATTTGCTTTTATTTTTTTAGATCATGGAGTTCACCTGACGCATAACTTTGAATAGGTTTTAGTTCTGGGGTGCAGAAGTTCCAGGTGTGATGCAATAGAGATCTAGAATATTTTATAAACGAAACAATATATATTCTATGAATTCAGTTAAAATTTTATAAACCCACAGTAAACATCTCACCAACTAGCAAAACTGATAACCCCCCATAATGATACAGTACTCTACAGGTAACCCTTAGTAATTTCCCTAACAACATCCATTAGACAAAACTGATTTTAACAAAGTCAGACGGTTTGAATTCTCTGCAGCGAACAGTTGTCACTTTGAAATTATTAAGTGATGTGAACACCTTGTTTAACATACACAGATAGAGACCAGTATACATCTGCTTGGTGTGAACGCAGATCTCCAACTGAAAGCAAAACTCAAGCACAGAGCCAAAAACAGCTTCTAGCTCAAAACGCAGAAAGTCAAAAGCAGAATTATATTCCAGCTCCACCCACAAATGACATCACTGCAGCCATTTAATAAAACATTTTTTCTTGAAGGGACTCTCACATGACGATTGGTACTGGTAAATAAGATAAAAGATTGTTTTGGGGAGAAATGGGTTAAATTCATGTGACATTGGCACGTTCATCTGAATCATACTGCACCAGAGTCCTGGCGAATGGTATAACTCGGGCTTTAGGCAGGACTTTTAGCTAAATAGTGGCGCGGGGGTGGGGGGGGGGCGTGGGTGGTGCTTCACTTGTATGAAGAATGAGTTAAAGGAGTTGAAGTGTAGGTCAATGGCGAGGGCTTTAATTGAATTAATGGGGCCGATGCCTCCAGAAAGGATAATGACGTTTCCAGAGTACCTAGTACAACAATAGAAGGTGGCAGGAATCTAACGTCAGCTGAAGAAAAAGAGGGTCCAAATATGATAACGAAGTGGGGCGGTGGTGGCAGTCTACTCTGGAATGAGGGGGTTGCACCTAGATGCACATATTATGCGAAACAAGGCGAATAACGTGGTCGCGCACTTTGAAATTTGGCCGGTGCGATGTTTTGGGAATCACAGAGTCGTGGCTGCAAGGAGATCAAGGCTGGCATGATATATGTCCTCCAGAAAGAACAAGCAGATGGGACGAGGGAAAGTCGTTGCATTTTTAGGTAAGGAGATAAATGCAATTGATAGTCAGAAGCGATATAGGGTCGGAAGGCATGGAACCTGTATGGGTAGAGTTGAGGAATAGCAAGGGGAAAAATCCTGATGGGAATTAGGTACAGACGCCTGAGCAGTCGTCGGGATGTGGGACGTAGATAAAACTGGAATATAAGAAAGGCTTCACGAAATACATGAAGATGATGTTGCACTGCGTATTGTCGCTGGACTCATAATCCAGGGACACAGGATAATAATCAGGGGACCCGGGTTCAAATCCCACTCGGAGTAAACTCTGAGGGTGGTAAGGATGCAGAATGAGTTCCTGGTCAGGCACTTCAATATCTACCACCAAGGGCGGCTCGGTAATACCACCACAGACCCAGCTGGCTGGGTCCACATTCAATATCTACCACCAAGGGCGGCTCGGTAATCCCACCACAGACCCAGCTGGCTGGGTCCACATTCAATATCTACCACCAAGGGCGGCTCGGTAATCCCACCACAGAACCAGCTGGCTGGGTCCACATTCAATATCTACCACCAAGGGCGGCTCGGTAATCCCACCACAGACCCAGCTGGCTGAGTCCACATTCAATATCTACCACCAAGGGCGACTCGGTAATACCACCACAGACCCAGCTGGCTGGGTCCACATTCAATATCCACCACCAAGGGCGACTCGGTAATCCCACCACAGACCCAGCTGGCTGGGTCCACATTCAATATCTACCACCAAGAGCGACTCGGTAATACAACCACAGACCCAGCTGGCTGGGTCCACATTCAATATCTACCAACAAGGGCGGCTCGGTAATACCACCACAGACCCAGCTGGCTGGGTCCACATTCAATATCTACCACCAAGGGCGACTCACTAATCCCACCACAGACCGAGCTGGCTGGGTCCACATTCAATATCTACCAGCAAGGGCGGCTCGGTAATCCCACCACAGACCCAGCTGGCTGGGTCCACATTCAATATCTACCACAAAGAGCGACTCGGTAATCCCACCACAGACCCAGCTGGCTGGGTCCACATTCAATATCTACCACAAAGAGCGACTCGGTAATCCCACCACAGACCCAGCTGGCTGGGTCCACATTCAATATCTACCACCAAGGGCGACTCGGTAATACCACCTCAGACCCAGCTGGCTGGGTCCTAAAGGAAATATCTGCGAGACAGGGACTGCAGCAGGTGGTGAGGGAATCAGCAAGGGGGAAAAGCATAGTTAACCTCTTCCTCACCAATCTCCCTTGCTGCAGATGCGACTCTCCATGACAATATGGGTAAAAGTGACCATCGTACAGCTCTTGCTTGGACAAGGTCCCATCTTCAGTTTGAGGATAACCTCCCTCGTGTTGTGTGGCACTAAAAACGAGCTGAATGGAAAAGATTTCGAACAGATGTAGCAACTGAAGACTGGGCATCCATGAGGAGCTGTGGGCCGTCACCAGCAGCAGAATTGTATTCAACTACAATCTGCAACGTAATGGCCTGGGATATCCCCCACCCGACCATTACCACCAAGACAGGGGTTCAACCTTAGTTCAATGAAGTGCAGGACAGCAGGTCAGGAGCAACACCAGATGTACCGAAAAATGAGGTGTCAACCTGGTGAAGCTACAACACAGGACTACGTGTGCGCCAAACAGCAAACTCAGAAAATAATAGACAAAGCAAAGGGATTCAACAACAAACGCATGAGATCTAAGCTCTGCAGTACTGCTACATTCAGCCGTGAATGGCGTTGGACAATTAAATAACTCCGAGGAGGAGAGGACTTCACAAATATCTCCATAATGGTGGCGCCCAGCACGTATGTGCCAAAGACAAGGCTGAGGCATTCGAAACAACCTTCAGCCAGATGTGCTGTGTGGGTTACCTAGCTTGGTCTCCTCTGTAGGTCCCAAGCATCACAGATGTCAGTCTTCAGCCAATGCTCCACATGATATGAATAAACAGCTGAAGACACTGGATTCTGCCGAGGCTATAGATCCTGACAGTATTCCGGCAAGGGGACTGAATGTAGGTACTCCAGAATTTGCCACAGCCGATCCAAAATGGGCAGCACTGTAGCATTGTGGATAGCTCAATTGCTTCACAGCTCCAGGGTCCCAGGTTCGATTCCAGGCTTGGTTCACTGTCTGTGCGGAGTCTGCACATCCTCCCCGTGTGTGCGTGGGTTTCCTCCGGGTGATCCGGTTTCCTCCAACAGTCCAACGATGTGCAGGTTGGGTGGATTGGCAATGATAATTTGCCCTTAGTGTCCAAAATTACCCTTGGTGTTGGGTTGGGTTACTGGGTTATGGGGATCAGGTGGAGATGTTGACCTTGGGTAGGGTGCTCTTTCCAAGAGCCGGTGCAGACTCGATGGGCTGAATGGCCTCCTTCTGGACTGTAAATTCTATGAAACTGTTGCAGTACAACTCCAACAATGGCATCTACCCGCCAATATGGAAAATTGCCGAGGTGTGCCCTGTACACAAGACACCGAAGCCATCCAACGCAACCAGTTACCACCCTATCTGTCTACTCTCCATCATCAGCAAAGTGAGGTAAGGTGTCATCAACAGAGCTATCAAGCGGCACTTACTCAGCAATAACCGTTTCTCGGATGCTCAGTTTCAGTACCGCAAGTATCACTCAACCCATGACGTCATTGCAACCTTGGTTCAAACACTGACACAAGAGATGACTGCCAGAGGTGAGGTTAGAGTGACGGCATTTGACGGAGTATGGTGTTAAGTATCCCTGACTAAACTGGAATCGGGGGGAAACTCTCTGCTGGTTAGAGTCATACCTGGAATAAAGTGTGATGGTTGGACTTCACGGCAGGAGTTCCTCAAGATTGTGCCCGGGGCCCAACCATCAACAGCTATATTGTTCGGGTGGGTTTAAACTAATTTGGCAGGGGGTGGGAATCAGGACAGTACGTCAGCAAGTGTGGAGACTGGGAAAGAGCATGGTTCCAGGGTCAGCCTGGATAACAGGCTGATGGAGGTCAAACTCAGTGGGTCTGGAGTGTATCTGCTTCAATGGACGGAGTATAACAAGTAAGACAGATACCATACCAGCAAACCTCCCAGTCAGGATAATGGTGGCCCTCTAGTTCAGGTGTAACCCGTCCTTCTTGGGGCTGGTTTATACAGGGCTAAATCACTGGCTTTGAAAGCAGACCAAGGCAGGCCAGCTACGCAGGTTCAATTCCCGTACCAGCCTCTCCGGACAGGCATTGGAATGTGGCGACAAGGGGCTTTTCACAGTAACTTCACTGAAGCCTAATTGTGACAATAAGCGATTTTCATTTATTTTTAATTTGTACAGGCCTCGCCTTCCGTGGAAGACATCCCAGTGACCAAAAAACTGAAGCCCTCCCTCCCGCGAATACGTGGCACGAGGAGTAATCCTGAGATTACTACCCTAGAGGACCTGCTTTTTATTCTTGTACCTCGCTCCCTAAATTGCCGTTGCAGGAACTCGCTTCTCCTTCTCCTGTGTCATTCGTGGCAATGTGGAAAATGACCTCTGTCTGATTTCCTCCAGTTTGAATATGCTTTGTAGCCGCTCAGAGACATCCAGGACTTTGGCATCAGGGAGGCAAACTACCATCCTGGAGTCCTTTCGCGGTCACAGAAGCATCTGTCAGACGGCAGCAAGGTCGAAGGGCCTGATCCTGTGCCGTAACACATTGGGCGGGACACATTGCTGGGTCTCCGTGGAATCATTGATCCGGATAGCGAACTCTGTCATTGTCCTCATTGCACAATTCAGTTACTGCTCCCGGTCACTGACACTGCTGCAGATTGAGAGCGTGTGGACTGTGTGTGAGGACAGGATCAGAATCTCCATCAGGCCATTTCTCCCCACACTTCTCAGCCAGACTCTCACTGCTCCCGGTCACTGACACTGCTGCAGATTGAGAGCGTGTGGACTGTATGTGAGGACAGCATCAGAATCTCCATCAGGCCATTTCTCCCCACACTTCTCAGCCAGACTCAGTTACTGCTCCCGGTCACTGACACTGCTGCACATAGTGAGAGTGTGGACTGTGTGTGAGGACAGGATCAGAATCTCCATCAGGCCATTTCTCCCCACACTTCTCAGCCAGACTCTCACTGCTCCCGGTCACTGATACTGCTGCAGATAGTGAGAGTGTGGACTGTGTGTGAGGACAGCATCAGAATCTCCATCAGGCCATTTCTCTCCACACTTCTCAGCCAGACTCTCACTGCTCCCGGTCACTGACAATGCTGCAGATAGTGAGAGTGTGGACTGTGTGTGAGGACAGCATCAGAATCTCAATCAGGCCATTTCTCTCCACACTTCTCAGCCAGACTCTCACTGCTCCCGGTCACTGACACTGCTGCAGATTGAGAGAGCGTGGACTGTGTGTGAGGGCAGGATCAGAATCTCCATCAGGCCATTTCTCCCCACACTTATAGGCCAGGGTCTTTCCAGGACAGAGAGTGGGAGGGAGGGACAGATTCTCTCCAGGTCAGGGAGTGGGAGAGAGGGACAGATTCTGCCCAGGAGAGAGAGTGGGTGAGAGGGACAGATTCTGTCCAGGACAGAGAGTGGGAGGGAGGGACAGATTCTGTCCAGGACAGGGAGTGGGAGGGAGGGACAGATTCTGTCCAGGACAGAGTGTGGGAGGGAGGGACAGATTCTGTCCAGGGCAGAGAGTGGGAGGGAGGGACAGATTCTGTCCAGGACAGGGAGTGGGAGGGAGGGACAGATTCTGTCCAGGGCAGGGAGTGTGAGGGAGGGACAGATTCTGTCCAGGACAGAGTGTGGGAGGGAGTGACGGATTCTGTCCAGGACAGGGAGTGGGAGGGAGGGACAGATTGTGTCCAGGACAGAGTGTGGGAGGGAGGGACAAATTCTGTCCAGGACAGTGTGGGAGCGAGTGACGGATTCTGTCCAGGACAGGGAGTGGGAGAGAGGGACAGATTCTGTCCAGGACAGGGAGTGGGAGGGAGGGACAAATTCTGTCCAGGACAGAGTGTGGGAGAGGGGGACAGATTCTGTCGAGGACAGGGAGTGGGAGGGAGTGACGGATTCTGTCCAGGACAGGGAGTGGGAGGGAGGGACAGATTCTGTCCGAAACAGAGTGTAGGAGGGAGGGACAGTTCCTGTCCAGGACAGAGTGTGGGAGGGAGGGACAGATTCTGTCCAGGACAGGGAGTGGGAGGGAGGGACTGATTCTGTCCAGGACAGAGTGGGAGGGAGGGACATATTCTGTACTGGACAGAGAGTGGGAGGGAGGGACAGATTCTATCCAGGTCAGAGAGTGGGAGAGAGTGACAGATTCTGTCCAGGACAGGGAGTGGGAGAGAGGGACAGATTCTATCCAGGACAGAGTGTGGGAGGGAGGGACAGATTCTGTCCTGGACAGGGAGTGGGAGGGAGGGACAGATTCTGTCCAGGACAGAGAGTGGGAGGGAGGGACAGATTCTGTCCTGGACAGGGAGTGGGAGGGAGGGACAGATTCTGTCCAGGACAGTGTGTGGGAGAGAGGGACAGATTCTGTCCAGGACAGGGAGTGGGAGGGAGTGACGGATTCTGTCCAGGACAGGGAGTGGGAGGGAGGGACAGATTCTGTCCGAAACAGAGTGTAGGAGGGAGGGACAGATCCTGTCCAGGACAGAGTGTGGGAGGGAGGGACAGATTCTGTCCAGGACAGGGAGTGGGAGGGAGGGACTGATTCTGTCCAGGACAGAGAGTGGGAGGGAGGGACAGATTCTGTACTGGACAGAGAGTGGGAGGGAGGGACAGATTCTATCCAGGTCAGAGAGTGGGAGAGAGGGACAGATTCTGTCCAGGACAGGGAGTGGGAGAGAGGGACAGATTCTATCCAGGACATAGTGTGGGAGGGAGGGACAGATTCTGTCCTGGACAGGGAGTGGGAGGGAGGGACAGATTCTGTCCTGGACAGGGAGTGGGAGGGAGGGACAAATTCTGTCCAGGACAGTGTGGGAGGGAGGGACAGATTCTGTCCAGGGCAGGGAGTGGGAGGGAGGGACAGATTCTGTCCTGGACAGGGAGTGGGAGGGAGGGACAGATTCTGTCCTGGACAGAGTATAGGAGGAAGGGACAGATTCTGTCCAGGGCAGGGAGTGGGAGGGAGTGACAGATTCTGTCCAGGACAGGGAGTGGGAGGGAGGGACAGATTCTATCCAGGACAGATAGTGAGAGGGAGGGACAGATTATGTCCAGGACAGAGAGTGGGAGGGAGGGACAGATTCTGTCCAGGACAGACTGTGGGAGGAAGGGGCAGATTCTGTCCAGGGCAGGGAGTGGGAGGGAGGGACAGATTCTGTCCAGGACAGGGAGTGGGAGGGAGGGACTGATTCTGTCCAGGACAGAGAGTGGGAGGGAGGGACAGATTCTGTACTGGACAGAGAGTGGGAGGGAGGGACAGATTCTATCCAGGTCAGAGAGTGGGAGAGAGGGACAGATTCTGTCCAGGACAGGGAGTGGGAGAGAGGGACAGATTCTATCCAGGACAGAGTGTGGGAGGGAGGGACAGATTCTGTCCTGGACAGGGAGTGGGAGGGAGGGACAGATTCTGTCCTGGACAGGGAGTGGGAGGGAGGGACAAATTCTGTGCAGGACAGTGTGGGAGGGAGGGACAGATTCTGTCCAGGGCAGGGAGTGGGAGGGAGGGACAGATTCTGTCCTGGACAGGGAGTGGGAGGGAGGGACAGATTCTGTCCAGGACAGAGTGTGGGAGGAAGGGACAGATTCTGTCCAGGGCAGGAGTGGGAGGGAGGGACAGATTCTGTCCAGGACAGGGAGTGGGAGGGAGGGACAGATTCTATCCAGGAGAGGGAGTGGGAGGGAGGGACAGATTCTGTCCAGGTCAGAGAGTGGGAGGGAGGGACAGATTCTGTCCAGGGCAGAGAGTGGGAGGGAGGGACAGATTCTGTCCAGGACAGTGTGGGAGGGAGGGACAGATTCTATCCAGGACAGGGTGTGGGAAGGAGGGACAGATGCAGTCCAGGACAGAGTGTGGGAGGGAGGGACAGATTCTGTCCAGGACAGAGTGTGGGAGGGAGGGACAGATTCTGTCCAGGACAGAGTGTGGGAGGGAGGGACAGATTCTATCCAGGACAGGGAGTGGGAGAGAGGGACAGATTCAGTCCAGGACAGGGAGTGGGAAGGAGGGACTGATTCTGTCCAGGGCAGAGAGTGGGAGGGAGGGACAGATTCTGTCCAGGACAGGGAGTGGGAGGGAGGGACAGATTCTGTCCAGGACAGGGAGTGGGAAGGAGGTACAGATTCTGTCCAGGACAGGGAGTGGGAGGGAGGGACAGATTCTGTCCAGGACAGAGAGTGGGAGGGAGGGACAGATTCTGTCCAGGACAGGGAGTGGGAGGGAGGGACAGATTCTGTCCAGGTCAGAGAGTGGGAGGGAGGGACAGATTCTGTCCAGGGCAGAGAGTGGGAGGGAGGGACAGATTCTGTCCAGGACAGTGTGGGAGGGAGGGACAGATTCTATCCAGGACAGGGTGTGGGAAGGAGGGACAGATTCTGTCCAGGACAGAGTGTGGGAGGGAGGGACAGATTCTGTCCAGGACAGAGTGTGGGAGGGAGGGACAGATTCTGTCCAGGACAGAGTGTGGGAGGGAGGGCCAGATTCTGTCCAGGACAGAGTGTGGGAGGGAGGGACAGATTCTATCCAGGACAGGGAGTGGGAGAGAGGGACAGATTCAGTCCAGGGCAGAGAGTGGGAGGGAGGGACAGATTCTGTCCAGGACAGGGAGTGTGAGGGAGGGACAGATTCTGTCCAGGACAGGGAGTGGGAGGGAGGGACAGATTCAGTCCAGGACAGAGTGTGGGAGGGAGGGACAGATTCTGTCCTGGACAGAGTATAGGAGGGACGGACAGATTCTGTCCAGGACAGGGAGTGGGAGAGAGGGACAGATTCTGTCCAGGACAGAGAGTGGCAGACAGGGCGGGAGGGAGCCTGTACAGATCAGAAGGTGGCGGGAGGGAGTCTGTACAAGGCATGGTGTGAGGCTGGATACTCTGGAATATTACTATACACATCACATCTAATGTTACGGGCACGGCGGCACAGTGGGTAGCACTTTAGTTTTACAGCACCAGGGTCCCAGTTTCAAATCCCGGCTTGGGTCGCTGTCTGTGCAGACTCCCCACATTCTCCCCGTGTCTGCAGTTTCCCCCAACAAGTCCCGAACGACCGGCTATTAGGTCATTTGGACATTCTTAATTCTCCATCCCTGTGCCTGAACAGGCGCCACAGTGTGGCGACTAGAGGCTTTCATAGAAATTTCATTGAACTGTTACTGTAAACCTACTTACGACAATAAGATTATTCTATATATCGTTTTTTAATAACAATGTGTTGTTCTGAGTCTCTTCCTGTCACTCTGACAGACTCTGCTTTATGTTTTCTCATTGTTCTCCCTCAGACTGAAAAAAACAACAGTTAATTCCTTCTTCATGTTGTCTTTTACATTTAGCGTCGGCTAGGGACAGTAGTGAGATGAATCGCGGAGGTGGTAATGGACCAAACGCTCATCAGATGAAATCTGACAGTCCCTTTACCAGCAACGAGGAAACGTCAAGATGTAAGGGAAGGTAAAGGTGAACGGTCCAGCGAGGGATTGTCATTAACGCGAGATCGCCATGTTCTCACTGAATGGAAGCTTCTTTCCTGGAAATCTAGCTCACAGAGTGCTTTACTGCTTTAACAGCTGACCCTATATTACTGCTGTCTGAATAACGGCCTGTAATCAAAAATAAAACATATTGCATTGATCACTGCTTCATGTATTGTTTATATTGGAATCAGGCTGTCTGCAGAGAAGCTGCCCGGATTGGATTGATGCTGGGCACAGATGTGCAAGTTCCAGATTAAGGGAAGGGTTGGTCAGTGCAGGGAAATGGACCGAGATAGGAAATGAGACCCTCAATATCAGCACTCTGACTATATACAGTTGACGATGTTTCTAACGAGAACAAGCTGAGAGTCTGGAAGTGGTTGAAGGCAACAGAAAACCTGGTTCAGGAACTCGGGAATAGTTTCAGAAGATGGGGAAGGGATTCAGACGGCGGGTAAGAAGATGAAGTGCTTCAGAGGCTGCCAGAGTAATTCAGGGTATGGTGCAGAAAATCAGTGTGTGAGGGAAATGTTCAAAGGGTGGGGAGGATTAGTATTTTTCCTTAATTTGAAGGGTCTAAATCTTACTCCAGTTGCGGGGTAATTTCCCATGGTCATTCCACCTGCCTGCCCATCTTTGAGTTGTCGGCATGAGGCCCAGGCAGGCACAGGGGGAATGCGACCCGGAGCGGAGTTCGAAACCCTATCGTCTGCAATGTGTTGTGGGAAGGTTTGCAGTAGGGAGGAGAGTCAACGGCCGTAAGGAAAAACTCAATTGTGTGTATCTGTCGTCGAAAATCTTTCTGGACATCACGCTGCGTTTGAAAGCAGCATCTAGGGTTTCGGGACACCACAGATGGTTTTGGGGCACAACAGAGGGTTTCAGGGCACAACAGAGGGTTTCGGGGCATCGCAGAGGATGCCAGGGCACTACAGAAGCTGGTGGGAGATGGAAAAATGCTCCCTCTGCTACGTCACAGAGCGAGGAACATCTCTCCAATATATTTCGAAGGGGCGGAGGGGGAAGAATGAAGAGGGAAGAGTTCCACGGGTGTGGTCGGTGATGAAGTTATGGAAAACGTTTCACTGGATAGGAAAGTGGTCTGCAGCAGGGGTCAAGGGAAGGCAAATCGTTTCATTGGTTGGGGAGGGATTCTGGGTGCTAAGAAAGAGTTTCAGTGTCTGGGAAGGAGATCGGCAAGATGAGGACGAGATGTAGTGGGTGGGGAATGCAAATGGGATGGGGAAGAGATTTGCTGAGTGGGAACGGGAATCAGGAGAAGGGTGTGACTAAATGGAGACCGTTGAAATGGTGTCCTGGATGAAACGAGGACTATAAAAACAAAATGTAATTTAACCATTGTCCTGAATTAAACAGACAATATCAAACCAGTCTACAATATTAAATACAAATTATTTAAACAATGTTCAATTGTAAACTTTCTGCCATTACCATGTCCAGCGGCACACAAAGGTATTACACAGTACCCTCCATCAAACAGACTCTATTTCGGGTTCGCCCAATAATAATCATAGACTATTTCAAGTGTCCAACATTAATCAGCACCATTTAAACAGTGCCCTACTTTAAGCAGAGACTATTTAAACAGAGCCCGACATTAAACAGAGACCATTTAAACAGTGTCCTGTATCAGACTATTTAAACAGTGCCCTACATTAAACAGAGAATTTTAAACAATGCCCTATATTAAACAGAGTCTATTTAAACAGTGCCCTACATTAAACAGTCTATTTAAACAGTGCCCTACATTAAACAGAGACTAAACAATGCCCTGCATTACACAGTGACTATTTAAACAGCGTCCTGCATGAAACAGAGACTATTTAAATAGTGTCCGACTTTAAACAGACCATTTAAACAGAAAATAAACATTAAAGAGAGACCATTTAAACTGTGCCTTATATTAAACAGAGACCATTTAAACAGAAAAAAAACATTAAAGAGAGACCATTTAAACTGTGTCCCACCGTAAGCAGACAATTTAAACAGTGCCCTACATTAAACAGAGACTATTTAAACAGTGCCCTACATTAAACAGACAATTTAAACAGTGCCCTACATTAAACAGAGACTATTTAAACAGTGCCCTACATTAAACAGAGACTATTTAAACAGTGCCCGACATTAAACAGAGACTATTTAAACAGTGTCCTACATGAAACAGACATCACTCATGAGCGGAGTGAATGGTGGGTCTTCAATAAAGAGCGGAATCAGAGTCAGTAAGGTCGCTCAGAGAGAGGCGGGAACCGTTAAAGCGCAGAGAGAGATGCGCGACTACATTAAAGAGCTTTGTCATAGAGCCGAGACTTCATTCAGGAGTGCGAAAGAATCTGCCGGCATTCGTGCGCATCTGCACCAACCTCCAACAGTTTATTGGGTTGACATCGGCTGGGAACAGGTCACTTTGCAAAACAAATTGCACTCCACTGAACAACGGGAATCATCATAATTTAGATAGTTTCAAATAGTTTATCAGTACACCTTCGATGGACACAATTCAATCATTATGTTTTTTATAATAATTAGAGTTTCCAATATTTTTTTCCGATTAAGGGACAATTTCGCGTTCTTTGGGTTGTTGGCGATACCCACGCAAACACAGGGACCATGTGCATCTCCACACAGAAGGTGACCCAGCGCCGGAATCGAAACTGGGACCTCAGCGCTCCAAACTGCACCACCGCTCTGCCCTGACACAATGCATTCTTAATGATTATCTATGACTTTAACGTTTGTCAAATCCAATGAAATTCGTTTCCAGAACGTGTGAGGCTGTGTTGAGTGAAAGATCAACTTAATCATGATATTTTCCAGACCCCAGTATACATTGTCCATGGGTCTTGGTGACGCCTCACAGGGAAGACTGTCTCATCTTATCTTTGATCCTGACTTGGCACAACAGGCAGCATTCCTCAGCAGCAGTAACTCTGGGCTGCAGATAAGGAATATTTGCTGCTCGGGTTATTCCTTTGCAGAGCTGCTTAAATCAAGCCATGTCAGTTAGGTACCTCGCATGATGCCCAATAAACACTCCATTGATAGCAAGAATTACGCATTATTAGTCTTTCTCAGCACTTGCCGTTATTCCATATACTGTGTTTCCAAAAATAAATCTTGTGTATATATTAATTTATATTATGTTCACTGCAGGTGCCTCTACCCTGGGAAATTCACTTCAACACGACCATCTGGAAGGTTCTCTAGCCAAATTTTAATATGGCACAAACATGGTGGGACAGTATGTTGCAATGAGGAACTAGGAACCTTACAAACGGATATAGATAGGCGAGGTGAGTGGGCCAAAATGTGGCAGATGGAGTTTAAAGTGGATAATTGTGACGTCATGCATTTCGGTCGGAAACATGGAAAGTCAAATTATTAACTAAATGGAGAGAGACGTCTGGATACTCCGGTCCAGAGGGACCTGGGGGTTCTCATTCACAAGCAACAGAAAAACAATATGAAGATGCAATAGGTAATAAAGAAAGCATATGGATTGTTGGCCTTTATATCGAAACGAATAGAGTATAAGTGTAAAGAAGCGTTTTTTGCATCTATACAAGGCATTGGTGAGGCTGTTAGTTGATGGATTGATTGATGTGATTTATTGTCACATGTACCGAAGCACAGTGAAAAGTATTTTTCTGCGGCTGAGGATCGTACACAGTACGTACATAATACACAGAAGAATAATCAACAGGAAGCATTTAAAAATAGTATATGGACAAAACAGTGATTGGCTACAATGCGGAACGAGGGGCCAAACAAAGCAAACAAAGCAAATACATGAGTAAAAGCAGCATTGGGTTTTCTGAATAGAGTTCTTACCTGGAACAGATCAGTCCGTGGGGGAGTCGTTGAGGAGTTTGTAGCTGTGGGGAAGAAGCTGTTCCTTTTTGTGGATGTGCGAACATTCACTTCTGTACCTTCTGCCTGATGGAAGGGTCTGGAAGAAGGCAATGTCTGGGTGGGAGGGGTCTCTGCTAATGCTATCTGCCTTCATGTTGGAGGACATCTTGTGATATTGGACTATGATATAAATTATACGTGGCCCTGTAACTACATTTGTGCTCCATTATTACTTTTGAATAGTTCTTATGAAACAAAAGGTACTCATTAATTTAGATGCCTGTTTCCAAGGGGCAATTTGTAGAAATAGATAGTGTACACACAATGCTGTTAATATCAGAAAAGTTACCAAATGGCTGTTACCTATTTTGTGATATTAAAGACACAAAATGGCTGAACAAGCCACATTCCCTGTGAACTGTCTCATGAGACCAAAGCGTGGGTATGTATAGGGTCTGTCATAACAGCCGCTGATAACAGCTTCACAGAACAAGACATGCAATTTATCCTTGATAAAGCTCAAGGTCTACCGCTGCAGATAAGACACATCATTATGTTAGTTTTGAATGGCTTCTGTATCAAGTTAGGGGCGGGTTAGGCAACTCCCACTTTAACCATATAGGTGATAACTGGGAAGTCAGCAAAATTGATTGACTGCATGCAATAAGTGTGACGCGAATATAGTTGATTGATTGTATGTAAATGAGAGTACAACTAATTCCGCCCCTGGAATCTGTATATTAACCCGTGTGAGCCTTAGTTCAAGTGAGAAAAGATGCTGTCAAAGGCTGCGGAGTCGGAGACCTTGCCTCCAAGAATTCTGACATAGTAAAGTGATTTTTTAACTTATACTCAGGCCTTCGTGTGAATATTTTCACTTCGAACACTTCCTGAGGCAGCGAGATGTGTATACACAACCAATGTGGAGCTATGAGGTTTATGTGATGCGTTGGGCTGTGTCCACCACAGTCTGCAGTTTCTTGCGATCTTGGACTGAGCAGTTGCCATACCAGGCTGTGACACAGCCGGATAAGATACTCTCTATCGCATATGTGCAGAAGTTTGTAAGAGTCGATGCAGACTTGCCGAATTCTTTTAGGTCCCCGGGTAGTTGAGACGTTGGTAGGCTTTCTTGACTGTTGCATCAACGTGAGTGGACCTGGACACACTCTTTGCGATGATGACCCCCAGTAACTTAACGCTATCGACGATCTCCACTTCGGAGCCATTGATGCAGACGGGAGTGTGTGACCTGCTGCGCTTCCTGAAGTCGATGATCAGTTCCTTGGTCTTTCCAACATTTAGAGAGAGGTTGTTTTCGGTGGACCATGTAACCAAGTGATTCATATCCCTGCTGTAATCTGATTAGACGTTGTTTGAGATATTGTAAAGGAATCGGAAAGCACTTCTCGACAATCGGAACCGTTCCAATTGCCAAACAGTTGATTAAAGTTACTAGGTAGTGGCAGCAAACGTCTGAGCGATCCAGATACTTCTCCACCGTACAAAGAAATACTTCAATGTTTATGCCATTGCAAACAGTTAATCAGCCCACCCCGGCTGGACACAATCCGATCAGTAGCATTGTGGATAGCACAATCGCTTCACAGCTCCAGCGTCCCAGGTTCGATTTCGGCTTGGGTCACTGTCTGCGCGGAGTCTGCACATCCTCCCCGTGTGTGCGTGGGTTTCCTCCGGGTGCTCCGGTTTCCTCCCACAGTCCAAAGATGTGGAGGTTAGGTGGATTGGCTATGATAAATTGTCCTTAGTGTCCAAAATTGCCTTTAGTGTTGGGTGGGGTTACTGGGTTATGGGGATAGGGTGGAGTTGTTGACCTTGGGTAGGGTGCTCTTTCCAAGAGCCGGTGCAGACTTGATGGGCTGAATGGCCTCCTTCTGCACTGTAAATTCTGTGATAATGATTATATATTACATGTGTTGAACATTTGGGACCAAGGAAATTAATTACTAGACATCAGCGGAATGTGTGACCAGATCATGGAAAGCAGTGTGTTGCTCATTGTCTTTTGCCATCTTCTAGATCCTCGTATCTGCCGTGTTAAGGGCTAAGGCATATAAAACGCTCTTACCCTGACCTTGCACAGGCTGGTGCCAGCATTGTCAACATCCTCCAGGAACATCTGCCCAAAGCAACATATTCAGCTGAGTGTGTTCATGTGGGTGTCTGTGTGGATATCCCATATCAGGAATGTCGTCAGCCGGTTAGCTAACGCTAAATGTCGCCTGGTGCCTTACAAACTGTCAACTTCGAATATTTTTATTTTATATACGAGTACTTTGAATTATATAACATTTATTTTTATTGGTGCCTCTGCCTTAGAAAACACAGTTCTACAATCCCCCTTTCGGTTACGGGCTAACAAGCAATGTCCGTTATTCTCCCTCGTCCTAGCATTATAACGTTTTAATTTGAGTTAATTTAATCGGTCTTGATGTCGATCGGAATTCCCTGCCTGAGACGCGCTGATAGTTCTGTTCGAATTAATGTGGTACAAAGTAATAGGCCCCTCTGAGTTCTTGTCTGCCATCGTCCGTTTTACTTTACTTCGTCGTACATACAGCCTGCAGGATAGACAGGCCATTTTTCACCAAGTCAGTGCGAATATTAACTGTGGGCCCACCAGAAGGTGTGTGAAGATCCCAATCCAGGTGTGTATGTTCACATTTATTCCACAGTCCTAGACCTTCTTCCTCCAGTTCGAGTTCTGTAACTCCAGACCGGGATCTCTCTCCAAAACCTTAATATGTGTCTGCACTTGATAATGCAGCTTTACAGACTGACCGGCTCTGATTCTTAACTCCATCAATATCTTGTATAAATGCGGTATGGAGGCCTGTTCTGGCTTTTCATATTCTTGCAAGTGGTCAGGGAGGTGATCGGAGGCTTTAGTCAGTTCGGTACATCGGTGCCCACCTTGGATGTTCGAGCTTTCCCTATAGTGACGGGGCTAAAACGTGTAAAACAATGTTCTGGTTGTGGAATCCTTCATTGCAGATCATTATATCGATAGGAAGTCTCTGTGGTGGAAATAAAGTGTTTTACTCTGTCTGCGTACCCTGTTCTCGCAAAATGTACGGTGACTGGCACAATTGCTGGGACACATCCTTCAGTTTGATTGAACCAACACTCACCCAACTCTCCTTGTCTCAGCAGTGAGGGTACGGCGTGACGTCAGCCCTTTGTTTGCATCCGCTGAGGGTGATCCCATAGAGTGTGTTATTCCAAATTATGGAGGTAGCCTCCGTCAGAGGAGTGGTGGGATATTTTGTTCCCTACGATTCCAATCTTCTCCAACTGGTAGTGGGGAAACGGGCCTGAGTTCCATGTAACTATGTGGATGATGAGAATCATTCCTACTGAGTTAGCGTTGCCGACCTTGTAATCTGTGATCACTGGGTATAGCCAGGTTATTCCCCCAGAGTGCAGTTATCCACTTTCCTCTCTGGTTTGACTAACTGCACCAAACGATGACTGTCGAACCAGCCTGGACGCCGCCCCCTTCCCCGGAATTGGTCAAAGTTGTGTCCTATCTGTCCCACCATCCACAAGCCGCTGTTGTGACAGATCTGCCCCTGCCTGAGCTTTCCGCATCTCTCAGCTGTCAATCGATGAGGTGGTTGATTGTTTTGGCTTGGGCTTGGAGTATTGCAATTCAATCTAATTATCTGTCCAAGCTCTTCTCTACTAGGCTCTCCTGACTCTCCTGGACTTTCTCCGCTCGCTCTAAAAGTCAATTCATCGCCCGTTTACGACGTTCCACCTTTCGATTCAACACCTGTATACCGAACGAGTTTACCACAGAAGTTCCCGTGTTGAGCACGACTACCTGCTTTTCCTTCTGTGTAATTGTTCTATGTCAGGAAATCTAGGGGCACCATTGTGTCGGCAAGGTGCTGCGGAATAATATTAGTGAATAGAGTATACACATTGCGAGCTTGTTCCGTATAATATTCTGCTATTTGTTTTTTCTGAAATATTGCTCAAGGCGGGCACGATTTCGTTTTTGACATTATCATATAGTATTTCACCCTCATAAAAGTACAATCCCGTCCTCTGGTACCTTTGTTGTGGTTGTGATCATGGAGCAAGTTCGTCCGCTGGCTGGGTGGATGTCACTATGGCATGTGGTGTCAAAGGGGAGCAAAGCATTTCCAAAACACATCCATCAGTTTTCCTTGCCCACCTCGACCCCCCACCATCTGCCGTCTGACGTAAATGGTCTGCGAATCAGTAGAACTTTGTACGAACACCCTGTCTCGCCAAGTTGCTTGCCTCCATACTTTGCAATATGTCCTTTATTTGCGGAAGATCTCTTTCATTCTTAGAGATCCGTAGCCGTCACAGCGCCATCGCCACCATGCTACCTTCATTGTTTTATGTTGTCATTTGAACTTTTTAAGGAAATAGTCCTGGTCGTCTGAATAACATTCCTGCTATGGGGCCCAATGCCTCTTATAATTCAGGTGTTACTAGTGCTCATATTTTACAACCTTATCATTGCTATTTCCTCCATGTTCTGTTCCTGACTCTGTTGCACTTCAAATGGATCCCAATGTGCTTGCGCTGTTTAATTATCCGCCTCAAAGTACTACACACATATCTTTAGCTCTCTGCTCAATAAATAGCTTGGTCAGCGAAAGCTGCTGATTATTAACTAATAACATTGATGTCTCTACCATGAGTCTGGGATTATCTGGGCACTTTATGCCCGACATAATAACCTACTTGTGTCTTATTGTGTTTCCGGCGGTTAATCTGATCACAAGACAGGCTTCATCCGTGTCATTGTAACTTACACGTCATTTAAAAGAAGCAAATTTGACCAGATACTCTGTTTTTAATTTATTGTCTCTTATAATCTTTCCACAGTTATTTAATCCGATCACAGTATGGAACAGGAGGTGAAGTTTCTGTATTGGGTAAAGATGCCATCAAGGCTCAATCAAAAAATGATATTTGTACAAAGGGACAAGATGCTGATTTGATGTGGGTGGAAATAAAACAAAATCAAAGGAAACATTCTTTGTAAGGTCAATGAATCGACCACACAAATAGATACAGATGGGTATAATTTGGAAGGGATCACCTAGACATGATTAGAACGAAGAACAAAGACCAATTCGGCACAGGAACAGCCCTCTCAGCCTGTACAGGTCATGATACCAACATTTTACAAAATACACAATACTTCCTTGGGACCAATTGCTCTTTTGCCATTCTATCCATGTTACAATTTGCCTTTTTAACGCCGTTAATGTATTTGCTTTCACAACCTCCCCTAATAACGCGTTCCAGGCACTCACCACATCTGCGGAAAAAACCTGCTTCGCACATATCCTCTACACTTTGCCCCACGGTCCTACAAACTATGTCTCATGATGCCTGATCCATCCACCATGGGAAAGAGTGTCTTACCATCCACTCTATACATGCCCCTTATAATATTGTAGATCTCTGTCAGGTCACCCCTCAACCTCCGTCTTTCTAATGAAAAACATCCATTTAGCATCGCCGCATAGCTAAGACCCTTCAGACATGCAAAAGTCCTGGTAAACCTCCTCTGCATCCTGTCCAAAGCCTCCACGTCCTTCTGTAATATGGCGTCCAGAATTGTGCACAATATTCCAAATACAGCCTCACCAAGATTCTATCCATGACTTGCTAGTTTTTATACTAAATGCCACATCCAATAAGGGCAAGCATTCCGTGTGATTTCTTCACCACATTTTCCACCTGGGTTGCCACTTTCTTTTTTTTTTATAAATGTTTTTATTCAGTTTTCGTATTTTATATTGAACAAATTACAAATTGTTAGGAGAGAGAAAAAAAAACAAACAAAAACAAACACGCAAAAATTAACATACATATTTACAGGTAAGCATCTTCGTAGTAGTAACTGCGCCCCCCCCCCCCCCTCCCCCCCTCAACATGTTTATTTAGCTTGGTTTTGGGCCTTAGCTAGCCATCGAACCCCCGTAACGAACCTGTAGCCCCCCCCCCCCTCCCGCTACCTTCCCCCGACTATTCTTCCTCTTGTACATTGGCCACAAATAGGTCCCGGAACAGTTGCATGAATGGCTCCCACGTTCTGTGGAAGCCGTCGTCCGACCCTCGGATGGCAAATTTGATTTTCTCCATTTGGAGAGATTCCGAGAGGTCGGACAGCCAGTCCGCAGCTCTGGGCGGTGCTGCTGACCGCCAGCCAAACAGGATTCTACGGCGGGCGATCAGGGAGGCAAAGGCAAGGGCATCCGCCCTCCTCCCCAGGAATAGATCTGGCTGTTCTGAAACCCCGAAGACCGCCACTATCGGGCATGGCTCCACCCTCACTCCCACCACTTTGGACATTACCTCGAAGAAGGCTGTCCAGTACTCCACGAGTCTGGGGCAGGACCAGAACATGTGGGCGTGGTTGGCCGGGCCTCTTTGGCACCGTTCACATCTGTCTTCCACCTCCGGGAAGAACCTACTCATACGGGTTCTTGTTAAGTGGGCTCTATGTACCACTTTTAGTTGCGTCAGGCTGAGCCTTGCGCACGTGGAGGTGGAGTTGACCCTATGCAGTGCTTCGCTCCAGAGTCCCCACCCGATCTCCATCCCCAGGTCGTCCTCCCATTTCCTCCTTGTTGCGTCCAGTACGGTGTCGTCCCTATCTACCAGTCGGTCATACATGTCACTACAGTTCCCTTTCTCTAGGATACTTGCGTCCAGTAGGTCTTCCAGTAGTGTCTGTCGTGGCGGTTGTGGGTACGTCCTTGTCTCCTTTCGTAGGAAGTTTTTGAGCTGCAGGTACCGTAGCTCGTTCCCCCCAGCTAGCTGAAATTTCTCTGTCAGTTCGTCCAGTGTTGCGATCCTGTCGTCCGTGTATAGGTCCCTGACTGTCAGTGTCCCCCCGTCCTGCCTCCACCTTTTGAAGGTGGCGTCGGTCAGTGCTGGTTTGAACCTATGGTTGTTGCAGATGGGAGCCCTGTTCGACATTTTGGTCAGGCCAAGTTGCTGCCGCAGTTGGTTCCAGGATTGGAGGGTGGCTGTCACCACTGGGCTGCTGGAGTGTTTTTTGGGTGGGGATGGGAGTGCTGCCGTGGCGAGGGCCCGGAGGGAGGTTCCCATGCAGGAGGCCTCCTCCGCACGCACCCACTCAGCTTCTGGCTCCTGGATCCATCCCCTTACTCGCTCGGCTGTTGCTGCCCAGTGGTAGAATTGTAGATTCGGGAGGGCTAACCCTCCCCTGGTTTTTGTTTTTTGTAAGACCTTCTTTGGGATCCTAGCATTTTTACCCCCCCATACGAACGCCATGATGAGTTTGTCCAGCGCTTTGAAAAAGGCCTTGGGGATGTAGATCGGAATGGATCTAAACAGGAAGAGGAACCTGGGCAGTGCGTTCATTTTGATCGTCTGAACTCTCCCCGCGAGGGAGAGCGGGAGTGTGTTCCATCTTTGCAGGTCCTTTTTAACTTCCTCCGTCAGGCTGGTGAGGTTCCATTTGTGGATCCCTTTCCAGTCATGGGCTATTTGGATCCCCAGGTAGCGGAATTTATGTCGGGCTTGTTTGAACGGCAGCCCCTTTAGTGCTGCCCCCCCCCCCCTTGCGGGTGTAATGGGAAGATCTCACTTTTGCTCATGTTGAGTTTGTAGCCCGAGAAGGCTCCAAACTCTTTCAGGAGCGCGATGATTCCGTCCATGCTGCTTTGTGGGTCCGAGATATAGAGGAGCAGATCATCCGCATAGAGTGAGACTCTGTGCTCTCTACCTCCCCTTCGGATCCCCCTCCAATTTTTTGCTGCCCTGAGCGCGATTGCTAGCGGTTCGATTGCTAGTGCGAACAGCAGCGGGGACAGTGGGCATCCTTGTCTGGTGCCCCTGTGCAGCTGGAAGTATTGGGAGTTGGTATTGTTGGTCTGTACACTCGCCATGGGAGCGTTGTACAGGAGCTTTACCCAAGCTGTGAACCCTGTTCCAAGCCCGAACCGCTCCAGTGCCTCTATGAGGTATATCCATTCGAATCTGTCGAAGGCCTTTTCTGCGTCCAGGGAGACGATCACCTCTTGTGTTCTCTCCCCGGAGGGGGTCATTATCACGTTCAGCAGGCGCCTGATGTTCGCGGTCAGCTGTCTACCTTTGACAAAGCCCGTCTGGTCCTCTGTGACCACCTCAGGTACACAGTCTTCTAGCCTTTTGGCTAGGATTTTGGCCAGTATTTTGGCGTCTGCATTCAGCAGAGATATGGGTCTGTATGACCCACATTCCGTTGGGTCTTTGTCTTTCTTAGGTATCAGCGAGATTGAGGCTTGTGCTAACGTGGGTGGCAACGTGCCCCTAGCTAGCGAGTCTGTGAACATCTCCCGCATGTGCGGGGCCAGCGCTGTCGCAAATTTTTTGTAGAAGTCCGCCGGGAATCCGTCCGGTCCCGGCGCCTTCCCCGCCTGCATGGAGCTAATGCTCTCCATGATCTCTCCCAGTGCTAGTGGTGCTTCCAGATCCCGTTTTCTGCCCTCTCCCACAACTGGTATGTTCAGTCCGTCAAGAAACCGGTTCATCCCAGCCTTCCCCGTTGGGGGCTCTGAGGTGTACAGCTCTTGGTAGAAGGCCTTGAAGGTTTTGTTAATCTTCTCTGGTTCTGTTTCCAACGTGCCTCTGGTATCTCTGATTTGCGCAATTTCTCTGCTGGCTGCCTGCTTTCTCAGCTGGTGGGCCAACAGGCGGCTGGCTTTGTCTCCGTGTTCGTATAGGGCCCCGCGTGCCTGGCGGAGTTGGTGTACTGCTTTCCTGGTGGAGAGCAGGTCAAAGTTCCTTTGTAATTCTTTTCTCTCCGCCAGGAGTTCTACAGTCGGGGCCTCGGAGTATTTATGGTCTACCTCCAGTATGGAGTCGACCAGCTTCTGCCTAGCCACCCTTTCCTCCCTATCTCTTTGCGCTTTGTAGGCTATGATTTCCCCTCTTAGTACGGCCTTAAGCGCTTCCCAGAACGTGGAGGGTGAGACCTTCCCGTTTTGGTTGATCTCAGTGTACTCCGCTATGGCCTGCGCTATCCTTTCGCTGAAGGCCTTGTCAGCTAGTAAGGCACCGTCCAACCTCCATTTGGGGCGCTGGGCCCTTCCCGTCTCTAGCCGCACATCCATGTAGTGTGGAGCGTGGTCTGATATCACAATTGCGGAGTATTCCACCTTGTCTATCTCTGGAAGCACCGTTTTCCCCACCACAAAGAAGTCAATTCTGGTGTACACGTTGTGTACTGGGGAGAAGAAAGAGAATTCTTTCTCCCCCGGGTGGGCGAATCTCCAGGGGTCTACTGCTCCCATCTGCTCCATATAGTGGCTGAGTTCCCTTGCCATGTTTGAGGTTTTCCCCGTTCTGGGGTTTGATCTGTCCGTCGTTGGGTCCTGTACACAGTTGAAGTCCCCCCCCCATGATTAGTCGGTGCGTCGCTATGTCCGGGATTTCTGCCATGGTCTTTTGGATGAAGCTCGTGTCGTCCCAGTTGGGCGCGTACACGTTAACTAGAACTACCGGCGCCCCATCCAGGGCCCCGCTGACCATGACATACCGTCCCCCTGGGTCCGTAACCGTCTTTGTCGCCCTAAACATTGTCCTCTTGCCAATCAGGATCGCCACCCCCCTGGCCCTTGCCCCATAACAGGAATGATAGGTTTGTCCCACCCAGCCCTTTCTTACCCGCAGTTGGTCCTGCTCCCTCAAGTGCGTCTCTTGGAGGAAGACTATGTCGGCCCTCATGTTTCTAAGGTGGGTGAGGACTCTAGATCTCTTCACTGGGCCGTTAAGTCCCCTTACGTTCCAGGTGACTATTCTGGTGGGGGGCTTCTGCCCCCTTGCTCCTGTGGGGTTAACCATATTTGTCCGGTGGACGCGCCCCTGCCCTCTGGGGTTTCCCTATGTTAGGGGGCCGTCCAGGATGTCCACTATCACTGCTCTCCCCATGCGGTCGGGTCCCTGCGCTCCGGGGTTCCCCCTTGTCCCGGGGACACCCGCCATGGCCGTCCACTTTGTGTCCGCCACGCGGGTAGTCCCCTGCACTCCGGGGGGCCCCTTCACCCACAGACCGTACTGGGTGGGTGCTTGCAGCAGTTCCCTGTTTCGAGCCCTTGTCTGTGGCACTTTGTGGCCCTATTCCCTTACTGGCCTCTTTTGTCCCTTCGTCCCTGCGTTTCCCCTCCCTGGTCTCTCGCCCCCCGGGTGCCCCCCCCCCCGCTCTATCCCTTTCGGGGATACCCCGGTGTACCCCTCCATTGCCCCTCTCTCCCCCATTCCTGTCCCCATTTGCTCTCCCACCTTTGATGGGTGATCCCCCCCCCTCCCCTGCCTGGCGCCTTCCCCCCTGTGGGGGTGCGCTGCGGCCCTGCTCTGTTGCGCGCCCCCTTCGCTAGCTTTCCTGCTAGCACGGTGGCTCCCCTCTCGGAGGTTGCTGTCCCGCTTCCCCTCTCCCCTCTCCAGTACTCCCGTTCCCTCGTGCCGGGGCCTGGCCTCCCACCTGGAGCGGGCCCTAGGGCATTGGGTTGTTTTCCGTTCTGGGTGTTTCTGCCAGGGGGGAGGGGGCTGGCTTTGCCTCGCCCCTCCCCACCCCCCCGTCGGCATGACGTGTCTCCTTGCCATGGGCCCCTCGTCCCTACTTCCCATGGCGTTTTTCCAGCCCGTGCTCCTCGACGAATCTATTCGCCTCGGCAGGGGCTGTAAATAAATATTCCTTGTGTTGGTATGTGACCCAGAGTTTTGCTGGGTACAGCATACCAAAACGTACTTTGTTCTTATAGAGAGCTGCTTTCGCTCTGTTGAACTCCGCCCGTCTCTTAGCTATGTCCGCTCCAAAATCCTCGTAGATTCGGATGGCGTGCCCGTCCCAATTGCAGGCTCTATTCTCCTTGGCCCAGCGCAGGATTGTCTCCCTATCCCGGTACCGGTGCAGTCTGGCTATAACTGCTCTCGGTTTTTCCCCTTCCTTGGGCTTCGGGCGCAGTGACCGATGAGCTCTGTCCATTTCCGGTGGGGTGGGAAAAGTTTCCCGCCCCACTAAGGAGCCCAGCATCGCAGCCACGAATGTTGTGGGATTTCTACCCTCTATCCCCTCTGGCAGGCCCACTATCTTGATATTTTGCCTTCTCGAGCTGATCTCCTGGTCGTCTACCCTGCCCTTCAGGCTCCCCTGTGTTGCACTCAGTTTCACCATTCCCCTCTCCAGGGATATGACCCGGTCGCTCGCGTCAGTCGCTGCCTTCTCCAGCTCTTTAATGGTTGCCCCCTGGGCTTCCAGTATCTTCCCTTGGGCTTCCAGTATCTTCCCTTGGGCATCCACTTTCTTCTCCAATCTGGTCAGAACCTGCTGCACCCCTGACATGGCCCTGGTCACTGCTGCCTGTGCTGCGGCCTCTGCGTCTGCTTTTAACTCTGCCTTGAATGCCTGCAGCTGCTCCCTCACCACCTCGGCAAAGGCTTCCTTCCAATTCACGCCCCCCTCTAACCCCAGGGGAGAGGTTGCCCGCCCGTCCAGCTCTTCTGGATGCGGCGAAGCATCCTTCCCGCCGCTTCGCGTGTTGACTCGTTCGCCCGAGCTGGCTTTCCCTTTGCCCAGTCTACTTCCGGTGCCCCCTTTCTCTTGGCTCCTTTCTGGCACTTTTTTCTCCCCCTTCCCCTTCATCTTTTCTTCTCTCCTTGTTCTTCTTTTTCCCCCTGTTCCGCACCCTATTTTTATTTTATTTATTATTATATATCTATATATGTATATATATATATATATATATATATATATATATTTTTATTTTTTTTTAAATTTATTTCCCCTACCCCTTTTCTCTTTACCAGTTTTCTTTTGGGAAGAACAGAAATACAAGTCTCTTTTTTTCTTTTTTCCCCACTCAACCAGGAGAGAGAGTCCCTTTGTCTTTGCCACGTGGTGGTCACAGCAGTTGGGGGGGGGGGGAGGGGCGAGTGGGCCGGTGGTCGCTGCTGGTTGGGGGGGGGGGTCCCCGCTGCTGGCTGGGGGGGGGGGGGTGGTGTCCCCGCTGCTGGCTGGGGGGGGGGGGGGTTGTGTCCCCGCTGCTGGCTGGGGGGGGGGGGTTGTGTCCCCGCTGCTGGCTGGGGGGGGGGGGGGTTGTGTCCCCGCTGCTGGCTGGGGGGGGGGGGTTGTGTCCCCGCTGCTGGCTGGGGGGGGGGGTTGTGTCCCCGCTGCTGGCTGGGGGGGGGGGGGTTGTGTCCCCGCTGCTGGCTGGGGGGGGGGTTGTGTCCCCGCTGCTGGCTGGGGGGGGGGTCCCCGCTGCTGGCTGGGGGGGGGGGGCCCCCGCTGCTGGCTGGGGGGGGGTCCCCGCTGCTGGCTGGGGGGGGGGTCCCCGCTGCTGGCTGGGGGGGGGGGGGAAGAGAAGAGGGGCCGCCGCCGCCGCACCGCTCCTGGGTCGCGTGGGGGGGGGGGGGGGAGAGAAGAGGGGCCGCCGCCGCCGCCGCACCGCTCCTGGCCCGCGTGGGGGGGGGGGAGGGAGAGGGGATGGACCTGCTGCTGTTGGGCCCCCCTGTCGCCGCTCCGGCTCCTCCGCTCCGGCTCCTCCGCTCCCGCTCCGGCTCCTCGGCTCCTCCGCTCCGGCTCCTCGGCTCCGGCTCCTCGGCTCCGGCTCCTCGGCTCCCGCTCCGGCTCCTCGGCTCCTCCGCTCCGGCTCCTCGGCTCCTCCGCTCCGGCTCCTCGGCTCCTCCGCCCCGGCTCCTCGGCTCCTCCGCTCCGGCTCCTCGGCTCCTCGGCTCCGGCTCCTCGGCTCCGGCTCCTCGGCTCCCGCTCCGGCTCCTCCGCCGGCGCTCCTCCTCCGCCGTCCGGCCTGTCGGGGGGGGGGGGGGCTGTTCCTCCTGCTGTCCACCGCTTGCGGGAGCCCCTCTCCCTGCGACCTCCTCGCTCGCCGCCCGGAAGTCACTCAGATGTATCTGAGTTACTACATTCCGCAGCGTTTTTCTATATGCTGCATATTTCTACTCTGTTTTAGACCTACCAAAATGCATTAATTCGCATTGATAATGATTAAATCCCATTCACCATTTCCCTAGCCGTCTCCACACTATATATGTCCTGCTGTGTCCTCTGACAATCCTCAACACTATCTGCCACTCAACCCAACTTGGTGTAATCCACAAGTTTACTAATCAGACCAGCTACATTTTCCGCCAAATCGTTTATATATAGTCCAAACTACAGAGGCCCAAGTACAGTTCCCTGCAGAACACCACGGGTCATTGCCTTCATTCAGGAAAAAGCATTTCACTGCAACCCTCTGCCATACGTTACCGAGCCACTTCTGTATCCATTTTACCACCACACCTCAGATCCCGTGTGACTTCACCTTTTGTACCAGTCTGCATGAGGCACTTAGTCAAATGTTTTTTTAATACATTTCAAGTGTCCAATGCATTTTTTCCTATTAAGGGGCAATTCAACACGGTCAATCCACCTACCCTGCACATCTTTACGTTTTGGGGGCAAACCCACGCAAACACGGGAAGTATTTGCGAACTCCACACAAACAATGGTCCCGAGCCGGATCGAAGCTGGGACAGTGGCATCGTGAGGTGGTACTGTTCATCACTACGCCACCGTACTGTCCTTTGTCATAGGTTTCACTGATATCATGAAAACAACATCCAACACCCACCCCTCATGAATCATCTTTGTCACCTCCTCAAAAAAACTCGAACGAGTTAATGAGGCACGACCTCCCCTTCACAAAACCAGTCTGTCTGTCGCAAAGAGCCCCTTTATTTCCAAATGAGGATCAATCGTGTCCCTGCAAATACTGTCCAATAATTTACCTACTGCCGACGCGAGGTTCACCGGCCTATAATTTCTTGGATTATCGCTGCTGCATTTCTTAAACAGCGGTACAACTTCATCTATTTTCCAATCCTGTGGTATCTCACCTATGGCCAATGAGGACACACAAATGTCAGTTCGGGCCTTCCAATTTCCTCCCTTGCTTCCCTCAGTATTCTGGGGTAAACCCCATCCTGCCAAGGAGTCTTTAACATATGTATAAATGCCCTATTCTTCCTCCTTTTTTATTTCATCATGACCCAGACTATCCACACACCGTACCAAAGAATCGTCTTCCGCAAAGTCATTTTCTTTGGTGAACACTGATGAAAAGTACTCACTGAGTACCCTTCACGTCTTTGGTTCAACATATAGATATCCCCACTCACCTTAACTGGTCCAATAATTTCGCTGTTCACCCTCTTGTTTTTTCCTTACGAATAAGATGCTTTGGGATTCAACTTAATATTCCTTGCCAATGAGATTTCATGGTCCTTCCCCGCCCTCCTAATTTCCCTTTTAATTACTGTCCTACTTTCTTTAGTAGTGGCTAGTTTAGCTGACTGGACTAAATCGCTGGCTTTTAAAGTATACCAAATAGGCCAGCAGCACGGTTCGATTCCCGTACCGGCCTCCCCGGACAGGCGACGGAATGTGGCGACTAGGGGATTTTCACGGTAACTTCATTGAAGCCTACTCGTGACAATGAACGATTTTCATTTCATTCCATTTATACTCCTCTATGAAACATCGAGGTTTTGAACACAAATAATTCCCATCAAATACCGTCTGTGTCCTTTATAAAGCGACCACCTAAGAATATTACTGTATCCGGTGACATTTGTCACATAATCAAAGAATTTACTGTACAGAAGGAGGCTATTCGGCACATCGAGTCTGCAGCGGTCTTGAAAGAGCAGACTACCCAGGCCCGAGTTTCCACCTTATCCACGTAACCCAGTAACTCCACCAAACCGTTTTGGACATTAGGGGCAATTTAGAATGCCCAATACCATCTAACCTGCATATCTTTGAACTGTGGAAGGGCAGCACAGCATCCGGAGAAAAAGACCCATGCTTACACGGGGAGAACGTCAAGACAACGCACAGACAGTGACCAAAGCCGGGAATCGAACCTGGGCCTGGAGCTGTGAAAAGCAGTAACTGCCACTGTACACCGTGCCGACCTAATATTTGAAACTGATCAACTAACGTTTTTCTCTTCACCCAGATGCAAAATTTGACTGTTTATTTTGCCTCACTCCAGCTAATGTACTGTGACCCTGACTCTTCGGAATTGTGGACTCTCCAGATGTGTCACTCGCTACCAGCTGGCCATGGCAGCAGCAGACCTACTGGTCATTATTATCGATCTAATATTCAGAAACATCCCGATTATTTACTGGTAGCGGTTTTATTTCCTGTGGTCTATCCGTGTGTGTAATATCCATGCTGTATTTCTTTATGCAGCTACGGACTGTTCTGTGTGGGTTTCTGCGTCTTTCACCTTTGATCGATTTGTGGCCATTTGTTGTCAGAAGCTGAACATTAAATATTGCACTGAGAAAGTGGCTGCTGTGGTTCTTGGAACCGTGGCTGTGCTGAACTGTTTTAAATACCTTTTTTCGTATTTCATGTTGTCAGACTGGTACTCGGCGAGAAACAGACCGAGCTTTTGTATTGCAACATACTGTTTTCAATTATCTCCTGTGTGGATAACCATCGAGTTTCTGCATCACATTGTGACCCCGTGTGTCCCATTCGTTCTGGTTCTGTTGCTTAATGTTGCAACCATCAGACACATAGTGGTGAGCACGAAAGCCCACAGCCGACTTCGGGCAAACAGTGCTGCGCAGAGTTCCAGAGACCCAGAGATGGAGAGTCGAACAAAATCAATCATATTGCTGTTCGTCATCTCGTTGAATTTCATCCTGTTATGGACAGTTTTAATGGTGTATTCTATATGGAGACGGACATGTTATTTGATAGATAATTCTGCGTTGATGAGTGATGTTGTTCGGGAAATTGGCTTCATGTTGCAGCTCCTGAGCTGCTGCACAAATACTTGCATTTATGCCGTAACTGAAAACATTTTCAGGGAGCAGTTGATGAATCTACTTATACATCCATTTGTTTCGATTTTTCGATGCATTCTGAGATGTACAGAAATGAATGACTGACAATTTGGAGCAATTAATTGCTTGTTTCAATTTTCCCATCGGAGTGGCTGGGAGACAGCGGACCGGAAGTACTCCTATGGGAAAAAGCGGAGGGACCCACTGTCACTGTCGCAACATTAGCAACGTGGATCCTACACGTTGGTGTCAGAGAAATTGCCGGAGATTGTGGCGATCGCTGATCAGCAAAACGTGTTGCTCCTATCGTGACAGCTATGGTAAAAGTTAGGGACTGTGTTATGTGCTTACAATGATATTGAGGGGCAGAGTCTGCTACAAGGGGGACGGAGCGGAGGTTCTAGGCCCTAATATTAGCTGAGGAGTTGGCGAACACTCTGATTAGGGTAACAGAGCCCAGGGACATGTCATTCTGTGGTAGCGGAGCTGCCTTGACTTATTGGTGTCTAGCGTGACTTCTAGCATATTCTAAATCTGACGTCAGTAGTCTCCGTCGCCTGCGCTCAAATATTCGAGTGTAGATGAAGGTGAAATCTTACCCTTAGACCTGAGCCTAATCATCGCCAGTAACATTAAATTGTTTGGGCGATGTCATGATAGGTACTTTCCGAATTTGCCTATACACCAGACCTCTGGTGGAGTGTGAGATGTCACAGATAAATTGTGGTATGAGGATGTCTGCCAAACACTCAATGAGGGGCTTTTAAAACACACAGACAGACCGGGAACAAGCACTCGTTCTTAATTGCGGGCGGGAATGATCTGTCGCTGCCACTGCAGAGAGCCGTATATCGTCTCAATCCAGTGTCTGAGCGATTGGCGGAACTGCAGCCAGACCAGGAGAAGATGAATCGCACACACAGTACAAGAGCCAAGCTGTGATTTGTCAGTGACAATTCAGCAAAGATTTTATACAGCATTTAAAAACGTTGAGGGAGCGTGGAACATTTTGTGGATGTGAAATACCAGGAGCAGAAAGGAGTTGACAATACAAGGACAGGGCGGCATACGGGACTGCGCTGCAGACCCAGGTTCGAACTCCGGCCCTGGGTCGGTGTCCGTTTGCTGTTTGAACATTCTCCCCGTGTCTGCGTGCGTTTCCCCCCCACAACCCAAAGATGTGCAGGTTAGGTTCGTTGACCACGCTAAATTGCACCTTAATTGAAACCTAATAATAATTGAGTACTCTAAATGTATTTAAAAAAAAAAGAAACTGCATGGTCTTTACGGTAGCACAGTGGTTAGCACTGTTGCTTCACAGCTCCAGGATCCCGGGTTCGATTGAGCCACTGTCTGCACTTTCTCCTCGTGTCTCAGTGGGTTTTCACCCACAGTCCAAAGCTGTGCAGGTTAGTTGTTTTTACCATGCGAAATTGCCATCAGTGTCCAAAAATATTAGCTGGTGTTAGCTGGTTATGGGAGTAGGTTGGAACTGTGGGCTTTGTTAGAGTGCTCTTTCCAAGGCCTCTGCAGACTCGATGGGCCGAACGGCCTCGTTCTGCCCTGTAAATTCTATGAAGTCAGTACATTGCGATGAGATTAAAAAACACATTTTGCTGAACAGTGGAATATGTACGAGATGCATAATTGGGTGGAATGTTATTGGTCAGATGTAGAAGAAAGGAATGTGAACACATGAGGTCAATCGTCGAAATGTGTAAGATATAAAAAGTGCAGCAGAACTGGGGTTGCTACATTGAGCGGTGTCGACAGCATATTTTTATGTTCATCTTGAGAGGTCTGTGAATTACTAGCCACATGGGGAATGATTTATTTAAATGGCACTGGTTCAAGAAGGGACACAGTCTGCACATCACTTGTGCGGCAGTGCATTAGAAAGCTAATGGGGAGGGGTGCGTGGGGTGCGCGGGGTGGGGAGGGGGTGTGCAGGGGTGGGGGGGTTCTTGAGATGTCTCAGATCAACTGGTGGGGGGTAGAAATATACCACATGTACGGTGGGAGGGTATGACATACCAAACACACCTTGGGAGGAGTACAGCTCATATTTAGGGTAAAACCAGAGGGAGAGGCTGTTACGCCCTCCATATTGGTAAATCTGCATGCTTTCCCAAACATAAAGTAGGGAAACGCCCTACATATTTTAGAAATGGGACGGGGGAGGGGATATGAGTCGTGCGAGTTGTACTTCAGGAAACCCAGGCAAACACAGGGAGAACGAGCTGACTCAGACAGTGACAATAGCCGGGAACCGAACCCCGGTCCCTGGCGCTGTGAAGCAACAGTGCTAATCACTGTGCTACCACTGATCCCTTCAACATTTCAGAGTATGGTTAAAAGTCAGCATCTGAGGGTCACATGTAGTTTAAACCATGTGAGGCTGCCAGATTTCCTTCCCTAAAGGAACCCGATAAACCATATATTTCTTTAACGACTGTCGATGATAGTTCCATTGTCACCATGACTGAGAAGAACTTTAACTTCCAGACTTTAGAGCAGAATTGAAATGTCGCTAGCTGCTATGTTGTGACTTTAACCAGTCTGGTGACATTACGAGTATAGTGACAATACCATTGGACCACTATCTGATCATAATCGTGCAAATATCGGACACATGTTTTAGTCTTTCTTCCATAAAGTGACGGAAAGTGCAAAAAGTCCTCCAGCAACAAAAGAAAAAAGGTTGTTGTTGTTGTTGTTGTGGCGTGAGAAACTTTGTTTTTGTCATTTTTTTATTTTGTAAATTTAGAGTCCCCAATTATGCTTTCGAATTAAGGGGAAATTTAGCGTGGTAAATCTACTGACTGCACGCCTTTGGGTTGTGGAGGGAAAACCCACGCAAACACGGAGAGAATGTGCAAACTCCACACGGAGAATAACCCAGAGACGGGATCGAACCTGGGACCTCGGCGCCATGAGGCAGCAATGCTAACCATTGCGCCAGCGTGCTGCCCCTGTGAGAAACATAATTGCCATCTGGAGACTGTATTCCCATCGTACCCGTCTTCCCGAGTTCATCTGACCAGCGCGTTGCGGAACTGTAGAAAATCCCCTCTTATATTCTATTACCCTTGTTAAAAATCACAACATACCATATACCTTCCAAAGTGCTTAATGTGTCTCCAGACTAACCTTCTGTGATTCATGGAAATTGGCACCAACCTCACGTTATACTTCCGGAACATGCATTCATTTTAATAAAATGCTGCTTATTTATTTGGCTGCTAAAATTGGTCATGTTTACACATTTCCTACCGTATGCCAAATCTGCCAAATCCATCTGCCAAATGTTCGGAGACTCACGTAATCAATCCGTATCCCTTTGCATCCATTCATTCGATGAACTCATGCATTTTTTAAAAATCCACGATGAAAATGGTCCAGATCACAGTCATACTTTCCCCTGTAAACTTGCGGCCTCAATCATGGTTTCATTTAAAGTGGTAACTAATTCAAGCAGCACATGTCAATGATGGTCTCGTGCCTGGTTCCTGAGGCTGTGAAAGGTGGTGTCAGCTCAAATGGACATCTCAAGGGATTCTCTTCAATCAGTACCGCTGATTCACCATTCTGTTTCCATTCTCACATCATAGTTCAACCGTTTAGGAACAGTTCTCAAAGCATGAATAAGACTCCAGGAATAACCCACTCTTCCTAGGAAAACTCAGTGTTATTTGTGTGTGGTTTTAATTTCGATTTCAAATCTATCCATGGCCTCTCCCCTCTCCAATCGCTTCCACTCCTCACTAATGAACTGGAATGTCATCCAGGATGTTTTGTTCTCAAGTCCTGTGTATAACTTGAACCTGACGACCTCTGGGAAAGAGAAGTAGGCTGTGGCTTCAAGTCTATCTCCAGATAGAATATTCCGTGAACATTGATTGACATTTTTGCCAGGGCCACACGAACAATTCGTCAGGCAAATAGTTCCGTGTACAAACCCTGCCACCATTTACTGAAAAAGGAGCATGTTGTCAAATGAGTGACAAAATATCCTATATGTTTACACATGTCATTGATCATGACGTCAATCAGATCGTAAAACTGCTTCAATTAGTTACACACAAATTTAGTAGAAGTTTCCCGGAATAAAACTCCTTGACACATAAAGAACAGATCAAGTGCACAGATTGAGATCTTACCCTAGCTTGGGTCAGTTTTCCCAGCTTTATCCGGCGGAAATTAACCGGATTAAGAATGTTAAATGGATATTACATCAAACGCAAATTGTCCAGTGACGATGCTCAATGCGGTGTCTGAAACATCACCAAGGAAGCTGGTACAGAAATAAACACGGTCCCTTTATGGGAAAATGAGTGTGATGACGCTGTGTTCATTGCGCACGTTTCAGGCGGATCTTCAAATTTCACACAGGATTTTGGGTGCGCAGCACCATTAGTCAGTTATGTTGTTGGCTCCTGACTATGTGCTGTGGCAGCAATTATTGAAGAGAACTACAAACCAACAGCTAACAATTCATTCCAGTTGTGTCATTGAGACAGGAGAAATTGTTAAAATAGTTTAATGAAGGGCAGCACGGTGGCCTAGTGGTTAGCACAGCTGCCTCACGGCACTGAGGTCCCATGTTCGAATCCCGACTCTGGGTCACTATCCGTGTGGAGTTTGCACATTCTCCCCGTGTCTGCGTGGGTTTCGCCCCCACAACCCAAAAATGTGCAGAGTAGGTGGATTAGCCACACTAAATTGCCCCTTCGTTGGAAAAAATAATTGGGTAATCTAAATTTTTAAAAAAATAGTTTAATGAAGTCGCAATTATTACCTCGATACTATTGTATGGAGTTTCGGTTTTGCCTTTTCATTCATGATCGAGTTTGAAATGGTAACAGCTCTCTCCATTCCTCTCGTCTTTATACTGCGGAAAGAGAGACAGAGGAAGTGGAGGACAGAAGGATCAGAGAGTTGAGGATGAGAGTGGAGAGGAGAGTGAGAGATAGGCGGGAGCAGATAAACTTCAGACCAATTCTAAGAGGACCGCAGAAATCATTGCAATCAATGACACTTACTGACATCCAACATTAATGGAAAACGCTGAGAATGATCTGGTCTATTCCGCAGGATAATGAATATCATCAGCAACCACCATGTGTTCTGCTGATACATGTCACAGAGGGGCTTCAGCCTCTGTTCCCTGACCTCATCTTCTGAAAACTGATGAAAAACTGAATTTTATTTCCTGTTGCATTTTCTGAAGACAAATTAATGACCACAGGTGAACTACAAAACACCAAACATCTTATTTACACCAATAAATACTCACCATTGATCCATGACCTCTGAAAGACCTCAGATCCTTGCTATTTCCAGACTGATAGATGACAATTCCGGCCACGTTGAGGTCTTTATTCGATTGATAGATCGCCACGTCATGATGTCATGTGCAGTGAATCCAGTCACTCCGTAAAGAGAAACTCGTACATACATTAGAACAAAAGGCAAAATTATTTTCCATGCGCGGTTATATACATTTTTTTCTACTTCATGGATGTCATGATTTTCTTCCGATGTTTCGCGATCCACTTGACGTGTGAGGGACGCAACATGGCTGTTTCTTGTATTTCCAATAAGGTCATGAACGTTTACATGTAAAGTGTAAACCTTGATGAGATCCAACATAATTTGGGAAGTTCTCACTGGGCGTATACATGATGTTCCAGTGTATCGGCTGTCACTGTGTTGGCTCTTGAGGGAAATGCCCCGACCCATTTGTTGAAGGCATCAATGACTGCAAGGATATATTTTGTAACCCCCTCCCGCCTACCCCTCAAAATAGCACAAGCTCATACACAAATTTTGCAAATTCGACCAGAGCCCCTCTATGCGCCTGGAATATCTCAGTTCTCCCTTCTGTTCGTCAATGTCCTTCCGGGCACATATCAAACACTTTTCAATATAATACTTTATATATTTATCAAAGCATGCCTCCAACGTAAGTTCTTCATTTTGTCCACAGTTCTTGTCGTTTCATGCCGATCCCATTCCTCAATAAATTGATTAATGACCTAGTTACAATCTACGGTTGGCAACACGTATCCTCCATCTTGAAGACTTCGACCGTCCCTGATGTTTAACTTGTTTTTCTACTTCTTCAATGATGACAAAAAAATGGGTTCGAATCGGTTTCAAAACAAACTGTTTCTTTCGAATTGCACAAGACCCTCACTTCGAGTCTCACGTATTGGGGCAGCAAACTGGCCTCTTGCTTAGCAAACTCATCTGCATTGAGATTGCCTGCTGGCAAGGGTCTATGACGAATCTTTACCTTTATAACCCCATATTGTTCTCCTTTGGCGTTCTCGATTACATGTTTTAGCATGGCGGTTGCCAGGAGAGATTGTTCATCGATTAACACACATCCTCCAGCTCCACGTATCCGCAAAAACTCAGTCAGTCCATGAGACTGTCTGACCAATATCATGTTGGGACGGGGTGGGGGGGGGGGGGTGGAGGTTTTCCGGGTAGGTGACTGCAAATGTTACTGCTGTTCATGAGACACTCGGAGCGCTCATGGCACTGGTTAGGTTCAATGTTCTTTCCTCTCGCACCTGCCCTTGACTGTTTACCATATAATTATCGCATCCGAAATTCCCTCACTCCATCCTCATTTGAGGATCCCTCTATTAGATGTTTTAGTGGGTTTTTGTGTCTGTCTGTTGCTCTCTGGTTTCTACCGGGCTGTTGGGCACTGCCCCTACTTTCGTCGTTTATTTTGGCACAGTCAGTCCGCTGGGACTGGTTGCTGCCACAGAGTGACAGTCCAGCGCTACCCGCCGTTACTGATTTCTGCCAGGAAAGTGCGTGTAATTCTTTTGTTAACGGGAGTGCCCTTCCCTTGTAACGCTAACATTCATCGGGCTCTGAGATCCTGGCTAAGAAGTCCAACTCTTATGCGTCCAACTTATAATAATTGGAGGGGTGTCTGTTCTGCTGAAATAGTGAGTGGATTAGTACTAATTTCAAAGGTAACCAATTGGACTGCCCAGGAAACTGCAACTATGTGGAGTTCAAATGTGGAAAATACCTGTTGAAATGGACGTAAGAGTCAGAGATAGTAGCGTCCATCGCCGAAACCGCAATGTCAAAAGGTAATCCTGGCTTCAGCCTGTGTGGCTGTCGTCTGAGACAACGTATTTTTAGTTCACGAATGACCTCCGTGAACAGGTCACTCCCCTCCAAGGTATGTTCTTTTTTATTAGATCAGACAACGGTGAAGCTTTTTGTTCCAAATCTGTCCATATGGTTTCAGCAATATTGCAACAAGCCTACAAAGCAATCTTAAGAATTTTAAATCGGAGTTAAAGTTAATTGGCACGTGGTCTCTCGCCTTTTCCTTTCTATTTTTTCGATTCGCCAAGGTGACCACAGTGCCTTAATTGGTGACCCGGCTTTTCATAATATCAAAGTTTCTCCCACTCTCGCACCCTTCACTGTCTCCCACTCTTACACCTTAGTATCTCCCACTCTCACACACCTCACTGTCTCCCACTCTCACACACCTCACTGTATCTCACTCACACCCTCACTGTCTTCCATTCTCCCTACCCTCAGTGTCTCCCACGCTCACAACCTCACAATGTCCCACTCTCACACCCTTCACTGTCTCCCACACTCACACCCATTATTTTATCCCACTTTCAAACACCCACTGCCTCCCACATTAACAACTCTCACGGTCTCAATCTCACACGCAACTAAATGACTTCCACGCTCATACCCATTACTGTCTCTAACTCTCACATGCCTAACTTCCTTCCACTCTCATTCCGTCATTGTCCCCAACACTCAAACTTTCACTCTCCCACTATCACTCCCAGCAATGTCTCCCACTCTCAAACACCTCACTGACTCCCACTCGAACATCCCTCACTGTCTCCCACTCTCACGCTTCCCCCTGTCTCCCACTCTAACCCCTCGCCGTCTCTCAATCACACCCGTCATTGTCTCCCACTCTCAAACACCTCACTGTCTCCCACTCTCAAACACCTCACTGTCTCCCACTCTCAAACACCTCACTGTCTCCCACTCTGAGTCCGCTCACTGTCTATCAAACTCACACCCCTCATGCGGTCACACTCTAAATCCCCTCATTGTCTCCCACTCTTGCAGCCGTTAGTTTCTTCCAATCTTACTACCTTACTGTCTTCCACTCTCACAAACCTCACTCCACTCTCTGACCCCTCAATGTCTCCAGTCTGACGCTCCTCATTGTCTCCCATTCACTTCCCTCACTGTCTCCACTCACAAACCCCTCACTGTTTCCCGCTCTTCCGCACCTCACTGTCTCCCACTCTCACTCTCCTCACTGTCTCCATTCTCACGCCTCTCACTGCCTCCCACTCTCACTCCCAACACTTTTCCCAGTCACAAACCCCTCACTGTGTCCCGCTCATCCGCACCTCACTGTCTCCCACTCTCACACAGCACAGTGTCTCCCACTCTAACTCTCCTCACTGACTCCAACACTCACTCCTCTCACTGTGTCTCACTCTTACTCACAACACTGTAACCCACTCGAACACCTTTCACTGAATTCTACTCTGATACACCTCACTATCTCCCTCTGTAACACCCTGAGTCTCACTTCCCTCTCGTCTCCCAAGTTCACACCCTTCACAGTCTTCCACTCTCAGAGCTCTCCAACTCAGACCATTCAGTGTCTCGCACTTGCACACCCCTCGCTGTCCCCCACGCTCACACCCCTCACTGTCGCCCAATCTTACGCCCCTCACAGTCTCCCACTCAGACTACCCTCACTGTCTCCCACTCTCAAACACCTCACTGTCTCCCACTCTGAGTCCGCTCACTGTTTGCCAAACTCACACCCCTCATACTGTCGATCTCTAAAACCCCTTATTGTCTCCCACTCTCTCAGCCATTAGTTTCTTCCAATCTTACTACCTTACTGTCTTCCACTCTCACAACCCTCACTCCACTCTCACCCCTCAATGTCTCCAGTCTCACGCTCCCCAATGTCTCTCATTCACTTCCCTCACTGTCTCCACTCACATCCCTCACTGCCTCCCACACTCATACCCATCACTGTCTCCCATTCTCATTCCCCTCACTGTCTCCATTCTCACACCTCGCACTGCCTCCCACTCTCACTCCCAACACTTTCTCCCTGTCACAAACCTCTCACTGTTTCCCGCTCTTCCGTGCCTCACTGTCTCCCACTCTCACACAGCACAGTGTCTCCCACTCTAACTCCCCTCACTGACTCCAACACTCACTCCTCTCACTGTGTCTCACTCTCACTCACATCACTGTAACCCACTCGAACACCCTTCACTGAATTCTACTCTGATACACCTCACTGTCTCCCTCTGTAACACCCTGAGTCTCACTTCCCTCTCCGTCATCCAAGTTCACACCCTTCACAGTCTCCCACTCTCAGACCTCTCCAACTCAGACCATTCAGTGTCTCCCACTTGCACACCCCTCACTGTCCCCCACGCTCACACCCCTCACTGTCGCCCACTATTACTCCCCTCACAGTCTCCCACTCAGGCTACCCTCAATGTCTCCCTCTCTCACACCCCTCATTGTCTCCCACACTTACTCCCCTCACAGTCTCCAACTCCCTCTCGCTTTACTTTCTCCCACTCTGACTCCCATCACTGTCTCCCAGTGTCACACCCCTCACTGTCTCCCACTTTCACTCCCTGACTGACTCCCAACCTCACAACCCTCACTCTCTCCCACTCTCCCCCACCTCACGCTCTCACACACCACACTACCTTGCCACATTCACTCCTCTCAGTGTCTCCAACATTCACACCTCTCATTCTCTCTCACTCCCAATAATTCACTGACACCTACTCTAACACGCCTCCCTGAAGCCCATTCTCATACACTTCACTGTATCCCATTCTCACACGCCTCACTCTCTCCCACTCGCACTCCAATATTGTCTGCCACTCATCTCTTTACTGTCTCCATCTCTTTCTCCCCTCACTGACTTCCACTCTCACAAACCTCACTTCACTCCTCTCAATGTCTACTATTCTCACTCACCTCACTGTCTCCAACTCTCACACCCCTCACTGTCTCGCACTCAAACCCTTTCTTTCCCACAATCACACACCGCTCACTGTATCCCAGTCTGGCTACCCGCACTGTCTTCCAATCTTACATCCCTCACTAGCTTCCAGTCTCAACCTGCTCACTGTCTCACCGTCTCACTCCCCTCACTGTCTCCACTCACACACAACTCAATATCTCCCACACTCACACCCTTCATTGTACCCAACGTTCACTCCCTTTACCGTCCCCCACACTCTCTCCCCTCACTAACTCCCACTCTCACTCCCCTCGCTGTCTTCAACACTCACTCCTCTCACTGTCTCCCAGTCTCACTCACCTCAGTATCTACCACTCTTGCACCTCTCACTCGCCTCACTGTCTCCCACTCTCACACCCCTCACTGTCTCCAACTCTCACACCCCTCACTGTCTCGTACTCAAACCATTTATTTCCCACAATCTCACACCCCTCACTGTCTCCCACTCTGGCTAGCCTCACTGTCTTCCAATCTTACATCCCTCACTAGCTTCCACTCTCAACCTCCTCACTGTCTCAGCGTCTCAGTCCCCTCACTGTCTCCACTCACACACAACTCAATATCTCCCACACTCACACCCTTCATTGTCCCCAACGTTCACTCCCTTTACCGTCTCCAACTCTCTCTCTCCCCTCACTAACTCCCACTCTCACTCCCCTCGCTGTCTTCAACACTCACTCCTCTCACTGTCTCCCACTCTCACTCACCTCAGTATCTACCACTCTTACACCGCTCACTCGCCTCACTGACTCCTAGTCTCACACGCTTCACTGTCTCACACTTTCATACCCCTCATTTTACACTACTGTGTAAAAGCTTTAACAAATGGTCATATGGACTCGAAACGTCAGCTTATTTCTCTCCTTACAGATGCTGGCAAACCTGATGTGATTTTCCACCTGTTTCTCTGTCTCTTGAACAATAAACACCCTTTTGCACCGCTGGTAGGAAGCCTCTGCCACTTCCTTTTGAAAGGTTAATCCACCGAAACAGCAGATTTTGGACTGCGAGAGGAAACCTGACCACCTGGTGGAAACCCCCAGGGAATAGGAAGAACATTCAAACTCAACGAAGACAAGACCGAAATTGAACTCATGTCTCTGCCGCTGTGAGGCAGAAGCTATGACCAGTGAGCTACCGAATGTTTCTCACACACTCCAGCTCCTGTATCCTTCAAATCTGTGATATGTTCCAGCTAATATCAACCTCCATAGATGTATAACAGCGTCAAGTGAAATTTGGCTCACTCTTTGGTGCCCTATTTGTCGTTCTATTACATCCTTCCTATAGTGTGGTGTATTCATGGCCCCTGAGGAGTGTTTTATACTGTTCCAACATAACCTTACATTCAATAATTTGGCTAATAAAGGCGAGCATCCCATGTGCAATCTTAACTAGGTAAAATACCGGTTCTGCTGCCTTAGCGTGTCGGAGGTTCCTCTTTTATTTTTTAAATTTATTTTTCAATTATGATTACTTCAAAGTCACCAGTAACAACTCTTCACATATTTGGGTTGTGGGGTTGGACTCATGCGGACACGTGGAGACTCCACACGAATAGTGACCCGAGGCCAGGATTGACCCTGGGTCATCTGCACTGTGAAGCAGCGGTTCTAACCATTGTGCTACTGTGCTGCACCTCTGTTTTTCCCGGATTTCATTATGCCTTTCATTCATTTTAGTGCTCCCAAGACGCATCACATCGTATTTTAGGGTAAAAGTCCATTTGTCACTGTTCTACCCGGGTTGTGCATCCCGTCTACATCATCCTGTAACCTAATCGTACCCTCGCTATTTACCACAACACCGTGCAATGTGTCATCTGCGAACTTATTGATCATACTTCTGACACTCACCTCCGGATCATAAATGTGCAATACACAACACTGCAAGATAGTGTTATGTGTGGCCTCTTGCTCAAAATGTGCTGCCCATGATATTGAGAGACAGTACTTTATGAATATTCTAACTAAATTGTACTGTGCAAAACAATGTTCAGCGAATGTTAACGTTTAACAGCAGCCGAGATTTGAGGATTCTCGATCAATGCAACCTCGTTATATCCTTATTAACAGCCACTACAAAGAGAAAAGAGGGCCCACTCCCATGTCCATTCAGCTTTAACCATTGTAGTGAAATCCTTCGTAATTACCACCTTTCCACCCACTGACCCTTATAAACCCCCATTAGATGGCCCAAATATTATATTTTGTGCGATTTAAAATATGTTACATTGCAAATGGTTAACCAGAACTGTTTGTTCAGTAACTGTCAATAATGTCAGTCTCCAGTAATTCTAATTGTGCCACTGGAGGATTACCCGCTTGGATTAATAAGGGATTCCTTTCAATATGTTTTCAATACTGTTAGTGGGAGCAGTAATTCCAACACTAAAATGGAGCCGCAGCTCTAGACAGAAAAAGAAGAGATATCAGAATGTGAGAATAATCGATTGGAATATTGCAACCATGGATCAGGCTCTCAGAACTATAGATTAAAATATTCCAACAATGGATCATCGTCTGAGAAAAGTAGATTGGAATGTCGAAACGATGAATCTGAGTACAATAGATCTCAATGTTACAGCAATTCATGATAATCTGAGAATAATAGATCAGAATGATAAAGTATGGAAAATCATGCTGCGGATGGTATATACGCCGCCGACAGATAACTTTATAAACACTTGGCTCAATCTTTTTCTCGCAGATTTTGAGTGGATATCAACAGCTGATCGTATCAGCTATCTACTTAAAATTATTCAGATATTTTACTATCCCATCCTCGCTGGGTTTGGCATCACTGGTAAGTTTTGATGTTCAGTTATAAATTCTAGAAGCTCTGATTTACTGTATTACTATTCTGATCATGACCACTGCCTTGTCGCCTGCTGTTGTTTCTGTTGGGAATCTGTGCTCAGTCATTATCTCTAAGAATTAGCATTGACCTCGTTCAGTAATTTAGGTAGTTTATTTTCATCTATTTTTAATTGTTGGTATCCCTGGCAATTCTTTCTATTCAGCCATTGAGTCTGTAATTCACCTGATGAAGCAGCTATGCTCTGAACGCTCGTCACTCCAAACAAACCTGTTCGCTTTCAACTTGATGTAAGACTTCTCACTGTGCCCACTCCAGCCCATCGCCGGTATCTCTATGGCATCTGTACTTCAAATTTGAGTGTATTACTCTCGTTGTTATTATGAAGGTGAATAAGGAAATCATTGATTTCAGTCCCGCTCATCAACTCCATCCCAATCTATTGACTGTTTCTGCATCTGACCAAAGCCTGTGGCTGAACCAAATATCAAACATTCCCAGTAACCCCAATGACCTTGAACTCACTTCTCCAATATACTTTTCAAACACAATCTGTCCACTCTTCCCTCCAGAATATTATCCGCTGGGTCATCCTGTCGGTGATAATTCCAGAATCATTGATTCTCGTAGTTCAGCGATATTTCTATATGTCCGGATGCCTTTTTTGAGCGGTTGCTTAGCATATGCCATCCTAAATCATAATGCCGTGAATAAATGATTGAGGATAAAAAATATTTAACCCTTGACACATATCTATATATTTTAAATATAGAATACCCAATTAATTTTTTTAAAATTAAGGGGCAATTTAGTTTGGCCAATCCACCTACTTTCCACTTCTTTGGGTTGTGGAGGCGAAACCCACGTAAACAAGAGGAAATTGCGCAAACTTCACTCGGAAAATGACCCTGAGCCGAGATCGAAACTGGGTCCTCAGCGCCCTGAGACCGCAGTGCTAACCACTGCGCCACCGTGCTTAGTCAACGCGCCTCCCCCTCCCCCTTCCCCTCCCTCTCCCCATCTCCCTCCCCCTACCCGTCCCCCTCCACCCCTCCAATTACAAAGCTGTGGTTCATCCATTCTATGAACTCCATGGGCCTCAGTTCTCTGTCGGTCGTTCTCCCAATTACAGAGATGCAGAATCAATGTTACCTACTACACATACGAGGAGCAAATTCCTGCAGATCGCCGTGCCGGCTAAAAAGCTGCTGATACGATTTTACTTACTGCATGTAACACGAATTCCCTAATGACCACCTTCCAATTTACAAAGCCCAAGGAAAAAATGTTACTCATTATTTGGAATGCAGATCCACTGCTGATCATTTCCAAGTTAGAAAACCGCAGAAGCCATTTTTCGCACTTCATTGTCATTTATGTAACACATTGATATATTTTTACTTTACATTTTTGAAGCACTGTTACGGAAACCTTTAGTTAAAATGCACACATAACGTTTGACAGCAAGAGTTATGATTAAGGTATCGTTAATTAGAATAGCTAATTGGTTTTGCTGATCAAGAGCTCGGCATATCGATTTGATAACCATTGACTTGTTTACAGCTCGCGGGGTAATGGCATTTTGTTTTGGTTTTGGAGGGAACCTGGATTTGTAGATAATAAATAAAGTGTTTGTTTCTGGATAAGAACGTTAAATTTAAGTTATTGGAGGAGACAGAAGAATGCCTGAAGCTTTGGGTAAAGGCGAAGCAGTTAATGCGGCGAGACCATACGGGGAAAAAAACAGTTCTTCCTCGTAATATAATTCGAAAAGAGGTGATTCAATTTGGTCCCGGAGGTTGAAAGTCTAGAAAGAGCAAAATAAGTAAAATTCTGATCCACAGCTTTACTGACGAGTGGTAATGAAACTGTCATTTTTTTATTCCTTGAAATACAGTGGCAGGTTTTGCAAGTAAGTTAAACCTTATTTTGTATGAGAACTGTTATAGCTGTTTGATATAAAGCTACTTATTTGTTGTTAATGTGATTAATTATGTGTTTAAATGAAAGTTTGGTTTAATGTAAAATGTCCCATTCGGTCAATGTTTTCACTCCTTTGTGGAAGTAATCTTTCCTCACAGTTTAACAATTCGCAAATATTTGAGTGCTAATCTGGAAACCTAACAAAATTTCATGCTCTTGTGCGGTGTTTAAGAATTGTGATTCCTTCTTTGGCTTGGGACAACTAAAATTGATGACATGTATTTTGCGGGGCTGCTGCGATGTGGTGTTGGTATTAATTCAGTTGAAATTAAGTGATTTGTGAAATGGCTCTTTCGGAGAATATGCGCCTTCTGTATGGTAAATAAATAACTGGGCGTTTTACAGAGGGAGGGTAAAGCAAAGAAACGTTTGTAATTGGTGGAATAGTGACCGTTGAATTAACCTACGAGGGCGAGGAAGTGAGAGATAACAGAATCAAACTCAAAATTTGTGATTTGGAAGAGATCTGTGATCTGGAACAGCCTGAGCTATGGTCTGAATCATTGGAATTAGCTATGATCAGTTGCAAAATATGCAATTGCAACATGATGAAAAAATGGGCCAGATGGAATTAGAAGCAAATTAAAAATAGAGGACAGAAAAATAAAGAGAGGGAGGCAATGTATGACAAAAGAGACAAGAGAGAAAAATTGAGGAACCTTTCACGAGGGTCGTTTTTGATTGTGTCGGTGACAGTTCCAAGGGCTAAACTTGGGAATCAGTATTGAGTGAACAGAATGTATATGTCTACAATATTTCTAGAGGCCATTGCCTTCAGAAATATTACAGCTCAGAGGGTTGCAGAAGTCCCCTCCAAATTTTGTACCAGATACGGACTCACAAAACAAATTCAAAGAAGATCAAGGATTAAGTTTTATCTCCAGCTTATGTGGTTCAGAGTAGATATTTAATTGGTGAAGGCAGGAGACTAAAATGCCGGATCGGCAGGTAGAAATATCTGTATTAATCCGGTGCCACGCGCTAGCGAGTGCAGAAATAGGCGAATAGTGAAGATGAATGCGTGTTTTAATACGCAGGAGGGACTACATTAGATTCCAGGACCACTCGGACCATTTCTAGGGATGGTGGGTCCAGTTGAAGCGGGAAGTTCTTTCTACATCTCAACCACAGTCAGACAAACATATTTGCTGTCGGCTGGAAATTAAACTAATTGGCAGAGGGAGAGGACACAAACTGTTAGCAGAATAAGGACACAGCATAACACAGCAAATCAAACAAGCCAGAGCGAATATTGTATTAGAAAGTTTAAAGCGGTAAGAATAATTTAATGCCAGATGTTTTGCAGTTAAAAGAGATGTTTAGGTCATGGGTTTACATGTTAAATCCGGATATTGTAGCTATTAGGTAGACGTGGTAGAGGGAGGGGCAGGATTGGTTGCTCAATATGCCGGGATACAAAATATTCAAGCGAGACAGAGGAGGGGGTAGGAGAGAATGGGGCTTTGCATTGTTAATTAAGGAGTAAGTTATTGCAGTAAGGATAGATGGGGGTTCGATTTTCCGCATTCCGACGCCGAAATCGCGGCCGGCCCGGGGCAGAGAATCCATTTCGACACAAGGAACCGGACAGAATTGCACAATTCTGCAGGCCACGAAAAGCTGCTTTCTCTTGCAGTATACCACATACCTGAGGCCATTGCTGGAGGACCGGCCCGCCATTCACCGCCCGGACCGGCTGATATCCCGACGGCGTGGACCACTCATGGTCAGCCGGTCGGGATACCCGCTGGGCGGCTGCGGATTTAAGCCGTGGCCGCCCTGGTCGGAGCGGGCCGGTCGGAGATCAGGGGAGGGGGGACTTCAAAGCGTCGGGCGCAATGTTTGGGCGGGTGATCAGGTTCGAGAGCGCGGTCGATCGCGGATCTATATTTCAGGTCCAGCTCCGCTGTCTGAGTCCGCCTTGGAGTACGGCGCTTCTGCTGGATGCCGCCGCCGTGTGCATTGGCAGCAATTTTCTGCCGGGTCCCTGTTGTGCTAAGAATGTGTGGCCCTTTCATTCCAGTTTGTCTGCCGTGTAATTCCATCGTTTTTACGACGGTGTACGAACGTAGTCCCGAAAAAAGAGAGTCTAATCCTGTATCTTGGAAGGGTGCACAAAGCGATGCTTTGTGGGGAGACCTCAGGGATATTAAAAAGGACATTATAATTGCTGGGGGTTTTATTTTAAACCCCCAGATTGTCAGCGTGAAGTTGTGAAGTAAATTCGTGCACAATTTGCAGAGGTGTGGGGTTACTGGGTAACGGGCATCGGCATAACATAAAAACATAAATACTAGGAGCAGGAGTAGTCCATCTGGCCCCTCGAGCCTGCCTGCACCGCCATTCAATGAGATCATGGTTGATCTTTTGTGGACTCAGCTCCACTTTCCGGCCCGAACACCATAACCCTTAATCCCTTTATTATTCAAACAACTATCTATCTTTACCTTAAAAACATTTAATGAAGGAGCCTCAACTGCTTCACTGGGCAAGGAATTCCATCGATTCACAACCCTTTGGGTGACGAAGTTCCTCCTAAACTCAGCCCTAACTCTGCGTCCCCTTATTTTGAGACTATGCCCCATAGTTCTGCTTTCACCCACCAGTGGAAACAACCTGCCCGCATCTATTCCATCTATTCCCTTCATAATTTTATATTTTTAGATAAAATCTCCCCTCATCCTTCTAAATTCCAACGAGTACAGTCCCAGTCTACTCAACCTCTCCTCGTAATCTAACCTCTTGAGCTCTGTGATTAACCTAGTGAATCTCCTCTGCACACGCTCCAGTGCCAGTACGTCCTTTCTCAAGTAAGGAGACCAAAACTGAACACAATACTCCAGGTGTGGCCTTCTAACACCTTATGCAATTGCAGCATAACCTCCCTAGACTTAAACTCCATCCCTCTAACAATGAAGGACAACATTCCATTTGCCTTCTTAATCACCTGTTGCACCTGTAAACCAACTTTATGTGACGCATGTACTAGCACACCCAGATTTCTCTGCACAGCAGCATGCTTTAATATTTTATAATTCAAATAATAATCCCATTTCCTGTTATTCGTAACAAAATGGATAGCCTCACATTTGTCAACATTGTATTCCATCTGCCAGATCCTAGCCCATTCATTAACCTATCAAACTCCCTCTGAAAACTTCCAGTAACCTCTGCACTTTTCGCTTTATTATTCATCTTCGTGTCATCTGCAAACTTGGACACATTGCCCTTGGTCCCCAACTCCAAATCATCTATGTAAATTGTGAACAACTGTGGGCCCAAAACGGATCCCTGAGTGACACCACTAGCTACTGATTGCCAACCAGATAAACATCAATGAATTCCCACTCTTTGCTTTCTATTAATTAACCAATCCTCTAGCCATGCTACTACTTTACCCTTAATGCCATGCATCTTTATCTCATGCAGCAAACTTTTGTGTGGCAACTTGTCAAATGTTTTCTGGAAATCCAGATATACCATAAGGTACTGTCCTCAAAAAATTCCACTAATTTAGTTAGGCACGACCTGTCCTTTACGAACCCATGCTCCGTCTGCCCAATGGGACAATTTCTATCCAGATGCCTCGCTATTTCTTTCCTTGATGATAGATTGCAACATCTTCCCTACTACCGAAGTTAAGCTCACATATAATTTCCTTAGCTCTGCCTACCTCCTTTTCTAAACAGAGGTGTCACATTTGCTAAATTCCAATCCATCGGGACCACACCAGAGTCTAATGAATTTTGGTAAATCATCACTTGTGCATCTGCAATTTCCCTAGACATCTCTTTTAGCACTCTGTGATGCATTTCGTCAGGGCCAGGAGAATTGTCTACCTTTAGCCCCATTAGCTTGCCCATCACTACCTACTTAGTGATAACAATCCTCTCAAGGTCCTCACCTGTCATAGCCTCATTTCTATCAGTCACTGGCATGTTACTTGTGTCTTCCACTGTGAAGATCGACCCAGAAAACCTGTTCAGTTCCTCAGCCATTTCCTTATCTCCCATTATTTAAACTCCCTTCTCATCCTCTAAAGGACCAATATTTACCTTAGCCACTCTTTTTTGTTTTATATATTTGTAAAAACATTTACTGTCTGTTTTTATATTCTGAGCAAGTTTACTCTCATACTCTATCTTACGCTTCATTATAGCTTTTTAGTAGCTTTCAGTTGCTCCCTAAAGATTTAGCAGTGCTCTCGTCTCCCACCAATCTATGCCACGGGGCGTTATTTCACTGAGTCGGTACAAATTCGATCATAGGATCACGTAAATTCATCAAGGACAATTGCTGAGTCAGTATTCTCAGAGTTCATGGTTGGTTTATGTGTTAAACTTTAGGGAGAGATTAAATAGGTCTGGAAATTTGGTTGGAACGCATTTCAAATTGCCATGTCCTGAAACTGTATCGGATGAGAATTCAAAAACTCAGTTTTTGTAGTGCCACAGAAGTATTAGTGTTCTTGTCAATGGCAGGTGAACCATTAAGAGCAATATTTACGCGACGTTTTCAAGTCAAAACGAAATTGTGTGAGGTGAATTATTTGCTCAGTGAGCCAGACAGATGGAAAACTAACCGATTTTGTCATGCCAATATTCTCAAAAGGCATTTTGATTGGAAAGGGAAGCCAGAGGATGTGTAATTCGTACAGACAGGGAGGAAACATAATGTTATGATCATTCCAGATTTGACATTCCACATATTATATTGGACAATGTGTTGGCAATACGACACTTGGAAAAATTACTGAGCTACCTTCTGCTGGAATATCTGAGTGTCCTGAAGGTATTATCACAATCACGTATAGCTATATGTAGGAACACACCAGGATGTACTCAGGTGATTCTACAGTATGCTAATGTCGGACATTTGTTCCAATTAAGCAATGTTCACATTTACTGCACAAATAAAATTGGCATAGGTTTAGAATCATAGTTAAAGCATGCCTCAAAATTATATAATAGTTGCAGTGATTGGAGCTCATCGATTTCGATGGTACAACAACCATATGGAGCAAATCAATTCTGTGTGCACTGTAGAAAATTCAATGCTTTTACGAAATCAGATTTGTGTCCTATTCCTCGTTTGGAAGACTACTAGAAAGATGGAACAAACAACTTTCATTCCTAAAATGTTTTTGGAAACATTTTGCACTGAGCGCTGATTTTGGGAGCATTTGAGTGCGAGAGTGAGAGTTTGGTGAACTGAAGGATATTAAGGATTCAATTTTCTCTAATGTCTTGTCTTTCTGTACAGCACGGCAGCATTGTGGATAGCACAATCGCTTCACAGCTCCAGGGTCCCAGGTTCGATTCTGGCTTGGGTCACTGTCTGTGCGGAGTCTGCCCATCCTCCCCGTGTGTGCGTGGGTCTCCTACGGGTGCTCCGGTTTCCTCCCACAGTCCAAAGATTTGCAAGTTAGGTGAATTGGCCAGGATAAATTGCCCTTAGTGTTACTGGGTTATTGGGATAGGGTGGATTTGTTGACCTTGGGTAGGGTGCTCTTTCCAAGAGCCGGTGCAGACTCGATGGGTTGAATGGCCTCCTTCTGCACTGTAAATTCTAAGAAATTATTTTATTTAGCTAATTAACTTAAACGTTGCTGTTTCGGATTAGAAGAAGGTGATATTTCTATAAGCTTTACACAGAGCTTCTTCTTGCAGCTCCTTGCAGCTGGACCGTGTTAATTAATTAATTGGATTGGACCAGTTTTATGAGGCTAGAGTCAGATTGCATAAATGTAACCAATCTTACAGTGCTGACTTTGTACTGAGTAAAGAATTTAGATGCATTTGACTGCTATAGTGAGAGTTCGGTCACTGAGAGAGTGCTGAATTTGGGTGCTTTTGAGGGCATTTGAGTGCTGTAGTGAGAGTTTAGCCACAGATGAAGTGCTACATTTGACGGTATTTGAATGTTATACTGAGAGTATCTTGACTAGTGGAGGGAGATGAGGAGGGAGCGAGGCGCTCCTTTCATCTTATTTCCTAAATTTCCTCAAGGAGCGTGAAGGGTGCCGGGAGTTAAAAGAGAGTGCAGCTGACTGGGAGCAGACTCAGAGGGTGGAGTTCCAGTTGGTTCAAAGAACAGCTACATATTCTCAGGTAAGTGTTGTTTAAGTTTTTTTTAACTTTTGTTTTACTTTTTCTTTATGATGGTTCTCCCTTTGAGGGACAGAAGGCTGTCATTGTATCATTCAGCAGAATCACCAATCTTAGAGGGTAGACTTCGGAGTGTAACAATTCTATATATATATGTGTGTGTATATCAGATATAGTCATATTAGAGGGCCGAACGGGTGTTTAACCTTTTTTACCCTTAGAATCCCTTTGGTAATTCACTTCAGAGGGGATGGAGGCTAGGGCAGCTGCTTGCTCCTTCTGTGGGATGTGGGTGGTGAGGGATAATACCGGTGCCCCTTCTGACTACACCTGCGGGAAGTGCCCCAAACTCAGCTCCTCCGAGATCGCGTTAGGGAACTCAAACTGGTGCAGGATGTGCTTCGGATCATCCGGGAGGCAGAGGGGCTGAAAGAGAAGATTTACAGTAAGATAGCCCCACCCAATCTGCAGAACAAGAATAGCTGGGTTCCAGTCAGGGGAAGGAAAAGGAACGCACAGTCAGCACAGTGATACCTCGTGGCCGTTGCCTTTCAAAATAGGGATACAGTTTTGGATGATGTTGGCGAGGTTGGAATTACCTACCAGGATAAGCCCTAGGGCGACGTCTCTGGCACTGAGCCTCGCTCTATGTCTCAGAAGTGAAAGGGTCATAATAAAAAAAGTAATAGTGAAATTCTGTGTTCACGAACGAGACTCCCGGAATGTGTGTTGCCTCCCTGGTGCCAGGCCCAGGGATTTCTCGAATCGAGTCTATAGGATTGCTGAGGGAGAGGCTGAGCACCCAGATGTCATGGAGCACATACGCACCAACGACATATCTACGAGAAGGGATGTGGATCTAAAAAGAGATTTCAGGGAGTTATGTTGGAAAGGTAGGACAAGCAGAGCAGTGATCTCAGTATTGCCACCGGTACCACGTTCAAGTGAGGCAAGGAACAAAGAACGAGTGCAGCTGAACACATGGCTACAGGGCTGGTATAGGAGGGAAGACTTCAGATATGTGGATCTTTGGGGTATCTTCTCCCGAAGGTGAGATCTTTACATGAAGTGCGGATTGCACCTCCCTGGAGGGGCACAAATAGTTGGGTGGGTGATTTCCTGGAATACTTATGGAGATTTCCACTCAGTTTAGCAGGGGGATGGAGGGAAGTGATGGATTAGAGGACAAAGTAACTGTTGAGCAGCCAGAAATATTGAGCAGCCAGTCTATGAGGAGGATATACAGTTGATAGGTCACAGTTGCACACAGAGGAATGGGTTTAAGTGTGTCTGTTTCAATGCAAGGAGTGTCAGGAATAAGGGAGATGAACTTGGAACATGGATCAGTATTTGGAACTACAATGTTGTAGCCATTACGTAGACATGGATTTGACAGAAGCAGGAATGTATTTTAGTTGTTTCGGTGGGTTAGGGGTTTTCAGTAGAATAGGGAGGGTGGTAAAGAGGAGAGGAATTACACTGTTTATTAGGGAGTGCGTCTCATCTGAGGAAATGAAGTACTTGAGGAGGATTTGTTTACTGTCTAAGTATGGGTGGAAGTCAGCAACAGGAAAGGAGCAGTCACTTTATTGCGACTTGTCCATAGAGCCCCTAATAGCAACAGAGAGATAGAGGAACATATATTGATGATGAAGATTGTGTGAGGCGTGTACAGGAAGGATTCCTGACTCAAAAGGTAGATAGGCCGGCCAGGTGGAATGCCAAATTGGACTTGGTGCTTGGCAACGAACCAAACCAGGTGTCAGTGTCTCGGTGGAAGAGCATTTCGAAGACAGTGAACACTTGAACTTATCCTTGACCTTATCATAGTCATGGCGAAGGATAGGAACAAACAGTATGGAAATGTATTTAATAGGAGGAGGGGAAATTATACTGCTGTTAGAGAGAAGCGGAGGAGGATAAAGTGGGAATAAACGTTCCTTGGGAAATGAACAGCAGTAATGTGAGGTTTATTTACGGAACACTTGCTGCGAGTGCTGGATAGTTTTGTCCCACTGAAACGAGAAAGGAATGGTAAGGGGAAGGATGCCAAGAGAAGTGGAGCTTCGAGTCATGAATGGACGCTTACGAAAGGTTGAGGAAGCAAGTATCTGACTCGGCTCTAAAGGGTTACAAGGTAGCCATGAAGGAACTCAAAAATGAATGAAGAGAGCTAAATGGGGCATTAAATAGCACTGGAGGGAAGCATAGGGAAAATCTCAAGATGTTCTACACTTGAGTGAGAAATAAGAGGATGATCAGCGTGAGAGTAGGGCCGAGCAGAAATTGTGCCTCGAGTCTGAAGAGATGGGGTAGCCCCAAATTAATATTTTGCTTCAGTATTCAAGAGAGAAAGGGACCTATTGCTCATTTGAAAAGTGTGAAACAGGTTAATAGACTCGAACAGGTTGATGTTAAGAAAGATGTTGTGGAAATATTGAAACGCTTTAGAGTAGATACGTTTCCTGGGCCTGACGGGATACACCCATGGGTACTTCTAGAACGAGTGAGGTGATTGATGCGTCATTGGCGATGATCTTTGCTCCCTTACACCCCACTGTAGTAGCACCTGAGAATTGGAGGGAGGCGAATTTTGTTCCCAAGGTCAAGAAAGGGAAGAGGGACATTCCTGCGAATTACAGACCCATCAATCATATTCTGTGGTGAGAAAAATATTGGCAAGGATTATGAGAATTGGAATTATGATTATTTAGTATGTTTGAGTAAAGATAGTCGGCATGGCTTTGCAAGGGACATGGCATGCCTCACAAGCCTCATTGAATTCTCTGAGGTTGTGACGAGACATTGATGAAGGTCGGGCAGTGGATGTGGTGTATATGGATTTCAGTGAGGCATTTCATAAGTTTCACCATGGTAGGCTCATTCAGAAACTTAGAGGGGCATTCCATACAGCGAAATTTGGTTGTCTGGATACAGACTTGTTTGGCTCAATGAAGACAGCGAGGTGCAGTGGATGGAAAGTATTCCGCCTGGAGGTCGCTGACCAGTGGTGTCTCGAAATGATCAGTTCTGGGACCTCTGCACTTTGTGGTTTTTATAAATGACTTGGGTGAGCAAGTGGCAGGGCGGGCTGATAAATGTGTCGATGACACGAAAGTTGGGGGATTTGTAGAAAGTGTTGAGGGTTTTCGCAAACGACAGGAGCACATTGACAGGATGCAGAATTGGACTGAGAAGTGGCAGATGGGGTAAAACCGTAATAAATGTGATGCCATTCATTTTGGAAGGTCGAATTTGAATGCTCAATACAGGGTTAACGGCAGGATTCTTGGAAGTGTGGAGGAGCAGAGGGATCTTGGGTTCCACATACATAGATCCCTCAAAGTTGCCACCCAGGCTGATGGGGTTCTTAAAAAGGCATATGGTGTGTTGGCTTTCATTAACAGGGAGATTGAGTTTAAGAGCCGCGAGGTTTACGCTGCAGATTTCTAAAACGCTAGTTAGACCACACTAGCAATTATGCGTCCAGTTCTGGTCATCTCATTTTAGGGAGGATGTGGATGCTTTGGAGTGGGTATTTAGCAGGATGCTGCCTGGACTGGACGGCATGTCTCATGAAGAAAGGTTGAGGGGACTAGCGCTTTGTCACTGGAGCGAAGAAGGAAGAAGGGAGAGAGGTGATTTGATCGAGGTGTACAAAGTGAGAGGCATGGATAGCGTCGAGTGCGGAATTGGCTATCACGAGGTGTCATCATTTTAAGGTGTATGGAGCAAGATATAGGGGACATGTCGAATGTAGTTTCTTTACAGGGAGTGTGGTGGGTGCGTGAAATGCACTGCCAGCAGAAGCGGTGGAGTCTGAGTTATTGGGGACATTTAAGCGACTCTTAAAGGGGCGCATGAACAGCAGTAATTTGAAGGGATATAGGTTAGGCTGATCTTAGATTAGGATAAATGGTTGGCACAGCGTCGTGGGCTGAAGGCATGTGCTGTGCTGAACTTTTCAGTGTTCTATGTTCTATGAAGCAGAATCTGACAAGCGCCTACATCTTCCCAGAATGGGGAAAGTGGGTGCCTGTTTTCGTAATGATAATGTTGCGTGTCAGTTTAAACTTACGCAATTTGGAATAATGAATATGCCAGAAAAATCCCAAAAACGATGCAACAATGTGATTTCTGGACTAATGAATTGTGCAGTGCCTATCGACGATCTGATAGTGTTCAGTCAAACGTGGAAGGAGTATTTGGACCATTTGAAGGAACTGTTCGCTCCACTGTAAGATGTTGACTTGGTGGATCGTGATGACAGTGAGCGTGTGAAAGCCGAAGTCACATTCGTCCGCCTCACTGTTGGACAAGGCAAGAAAGGCCACATGGAACATGAGCAGAAGAAGTACTATTGAGGAGCTCCTAATCTTCAAACCAGAAGAGCAGTTTTGAGATTTTCGGAATTAATTATTGAGACGAAAATGTCGAGCCAATTTTTAGGAGTGTCGTTTCTCCACTGATTGAAATTTTGGAAGATCACAAGGAATTTGTTGGACACCAAAATTTGATAATCTGCACCAGTTTGGCGACCCTGAATTATGACGAATAATTTGGGAGGTCTTTGGTGAGGGTCATGTGGGCGTTGTTGATTTATCATTCTAATAACGTGACGAATGTGTCGAAAGGACTGTTGTTTTCCTTTCCACAGAAACCTGAATGTTCATCAAAAGAAGCATTCGAACATCGGAAATTAATGTTGACTTTAATACCGGCTTAGCAGCTTTTTTACATTCATGTTGCCAACAATTCATCAGAGACAATTGTTTCAGACGAATCTAATCCATTGAAGGCTCCGGAGAATTTTTAAAATCTTAATGCAAGGCCGTTTAGATGTAGTTAATCACTGCAACCATTTATGGTGAAAATCAGGCATGTAACAGGAAGGGAAAACAATTGCTAATGCTGTAGCACTTTAAAAAAAAATTAGAGTACCCAATTCATTTTTGTTCCAATTAAGGGGCCATGTAGCGTGGCGAATCCACCCCTCCTGCACATTTTGGGTTGTGGGGGCGAAACACAGACAAACACGGGGAGAATGTGAAAATCCACACGGACAGTGACCCAGAGCAAGGACGGAAACATGGGACCTCGGTGCCGTGAGGCTGGAGGGCTAACTCACTGTCCCACCGTGCTGCCTTCACACATTTGTGATGTGAGACGAATCGAACATTTAAAGTTTGGAAATAAAATAAGGAAATGGACTGTACTGATAATCACATTTCCATGCACAACTGTGAACAGTTATGTATCTCATAGTGCAACAGCAGTGCGCAGTCATGAGTGGAGTTTAAAGTTGAATATGCTTTGGCAAATGAAGACATATTTTCATATTGCTGGTTCATTTTATCAAGGGGCAGATCCGTGGTTCAGTGGTTAACACTGCTGTCTTCCAGCGCCAGGCACCTCGTTCGATGCTGGGCTTGTCTGTCTGTCTGTGTGGAGTTTGTATGTTTTTTTCATGTCTGTGTGAATTTCAGCCGGTTGCTCCGGTTTCCTCCCACCTTCGAAAGCTGCGCAGGCTCCGTGGTTGTCTATGCTGAACTGCCCCTTAATGTTCAGAGATATGCAGCTTGGCTGGTTTGTGGAGATAAAGCGGTGCACTTGTTCTAGGTAGGATTTTTTTTCCGAGGGTCGGTGCACACTCGATGGACCGAATTGTCTCCTTCTGCACTGCAGGAATTCTACGAAAGGAGGCGTTGTAATGAATGTAAGAACTAGTCATTTTTTATCTTTTATATTTCTTGTAGTAATGTTATTAAAACCTGGGTTGAGATGTATACTGGCTGGAAACTCCAAGAGCTATGATGAAGGAGTCGTAAAAAGGACGGTTTCATTGATTTTTCAGTGGAAGAGCTCTGTTAGAGATTTTTGAACCATTTAATTGTTAACAATTGGCGAGTTCATGGAATATTGTTTAGGATGTGGAGTTCCCTTGGAATGTGGTTAATTTATCAGGGGTGTTACGTTTGGTCCTCGCTAAACAGGCCATGGGACATGTTGCGGGGGATGCATAATAATGCCTTATTCTTTTGGTACGGATGATGTCGTTAATGGCAGGAGCTAAGTCCTTCTGCGGAAACGGCCAGTTTTACCTGGGACTTTATCCTGAACAGAGTTGTCTCGCTTTGGTCCTGAAAGGTTTCCTCAACAAAGAGAAGAACGAGCACAAAAGTGGTCTTTAACCATTCAAGAGTGATATTCGAAGACTATTGGTCGGCTTAACTGGAATCTCGTGGCACGTTTAGGAAGTAAGGTAACAAGCTGCTGATTGTATTTATGAACTGTGGAAGCCATTTAATCTACTCCAATAACTTTCTCACAACACCTGACTATGAGAACATCAGCATTTATTTACAACATACCGTCTGACCAAATCGTGCAGTTTGATGGCTGAAGTCAGCTTCCAGGTTCATCCAATCATAAAAACAAAGTAGAAGGAAGCTATATGGCGCTTCGAAAGAGTACCCTACCGAGGCCAAATCCACCACACTATGCCTGGAACCCCACCCAATCTTGGGACTCTAAGGGGGCAGTTAGCATCGCCAATCCACTTAAACTGCATATCGGGGAGGAAAGCAGAGTGCCCGGAGGAAACCCATGAGACACGGGGCTCCACACAGACCCGTCGTCGGATTCGAAACTGTGGCCCTAGCGCTGTGAGGCAGCACTGCAGCCAGTTTGCGACCATGCCACGCTGAGGCTAAGTACGCACTTCCTGTGGTAAATTCCCAGCCTAGTTCCCTCAATGGTTTTCGAACACCATACGCTTCTACAGGTCGATCGCCCCTTATGAAGTCATGGAACACAATCGATTCCTATGAAAAACGGTGCAGGATTTACCAGGAATGTGATTGACACTCGGGAGGCTGACAAGCTGCAGCCGCTATAGCCATTACAAGCACCGGACACATATATCCGAGCCAACAAGTTTTAACTGGTTGCACTGGGGAACGCGCATACAGCTGATGAGTTGGAGTGGGAAAGGGACATCAATACCTAAGTTCACAGGGGGCAGCCAGCGGTGTGCGCAGCTGCATGGCTGTCCTGCCGGCTGCGGCAATGGTGTTCTGTGCCAGTCAACCCCACCCCCCAGCCCATCACGTTTCCAGCCCGCCGTCCCCACACGTGCCCTTTCAGAAACCGCCCAGCCATTGGCGCAATTATCAGCAAACTATGGCGACACCAGCGTCATGATTTGTATCAGCAAAAATGAACTCTTGCCATCGGAGACTGAATATCACGGTGGTCCCGGATAATACTGGGTCGGGCACGATGATGAAAGGCAAAGGCATGGATTGTTGTCCCAAAATAGAACTCTGTCCCCATGTCGGGATAAATAAATTTGAGTTTTACCCCAGAGCTTCCTGTAAAAAATTACAGCTAACTCAATGACCTGCAGTGGGCTAGCAGGAAACCCGGGGTAAGTCTCGCAGCTTTCGCTGTGGATACAGAACCCTGCAATTCGGTTTCGAGTGCACACATGCGCACTTTGGTGGCCTCCAGCGGACGCGCCGACCTCCTTGTTGGACTGGGACTCAGGCGCGTACATTAGACCCCGCCCCCCGATCGGCCGGGTCATCCACCATCTGAACACGCACAATGGGCGCGATTCTCCGCCCCCCACGACGGGTCGGAGAATAGCGGGAGGGCCTTCCCGGCATTTTTCCGGATCTCCCGCTATTCTCCTCCCCCCACGGCCGCCCCCCGACACGAATCGCTGGTCGCCGTATTTTTACGGTGAACAGCGATTCTCCCCTGGCCGGTGGGCCGAGTTCCCAGGCCTTTACGGCCGTTTTTACGAACTCCAACACACCTGCTATCACAGTTCGTAAAAACGGCCGCAAAGTACCGTTCTGGGGAACCATGGCACCGATTGGTACGACCGCACCACGGCCGTGACAAGGATGCCATGGGCCCGCGATCGGTGGGCGCCAATCACGGGCAGCGGGTACGAATCCCGTGCACTCTTTGTTCCTCCGCTGCCCCGCTGGATCAGTCCGCGTGGTGGCTGAGGGGCATACCAGCCCGCGCATGCGCGGGTTTCACACATATGCGTGATGACGTCATCCGCGCATGCACGGATTGGAGCCGTCCAATCCGCGCATGCGCGGTGACGTCATCATATGCGTCAGCCGTCACTAACTTTGGCGCGCGGGCTTAGCGAAATTCGCTAAGCCTGCGATGCCGAGGTTCACGGGGCCCCACTGCTAGCCCCGACAGGGGGGAGAATCGGGTCCCGGCAGAGGGCGCGGAGGCTGCCGTGAAACACAGCCGTTTTCACGGCAGCCTTCAAGACTCTCCGCATTTGCGGAGAATCGCGCCCAATCACTTTGGGCCGCCAATTACACCCCCTACACTCCGGTGCCTGATCCCCTCACAGACCAACAGAGGCCGCAGACTGAGTTCGCAGCCGCCAGGCCAGCACTCGAGTGGCAATAGCAGGTTAGTTACACACAGTCAGGAACTCGGCTGGGCGGGCCTCTGTCAATGGGCACACAGCCACACAGTGTACTCGACGATCACGCTGATTCTCGAGACCCCAAGAATCGTTGGAACTGTGCCAATTCTGACTTTGGCATGAAAGTCGCCACGAACAGGGCTGCAGAGAATCCAACGCTTTGTGTTTTTACTTTCTGTCCATTCTGGAACGCATTGACGCCGCTGTCGAGGTGATAGGCGATTGCGATCTGACGTCAAATCAGCGCCAAATCAGATTTTAGTGTCTGAATGCATTCTCCCCCGAATGGCGTTCCTTGATTTTGGCGATAGCCAACGGAAAATTCTGCCCCTTGTCTCTCTGGTGGTTTCTGCTTTCTCACGCAACGATGTAACTTCATGAAATTGGGTGCGTCCCTTGGGTACTTACTGCTGACACCAGCACCTTCTGGCATCCTCCCGTGTACATTTCTGTGGTGACGGCAGTTTCTCACGTCACAGGTTGAATGGGTACTTCAATATACCGACAACCAAAAATGTCAACAGCCCGCGAAATGGTTTCATGCTGCAACATTGGATGCTGAGTTAAATCTCGTCCACGCAAATCGACGTCATACGTCTCGATGACAAATGTTTATAACTGCTGCTTAACACATACAAATTGAGTGTTCAATTCCGGTCTTGGGGAATGTGTTGAGTTGTCAATTTCTCCCGGTTTGTACATGCGCATCCTCTCTGTTCACACGTCAGACCACCTGTCACTTTGCGATCATCTTCTCTTCCCTGCCTATTCTTCCCCTTGATCACATTGAGTTTATTATCTAGAACCTTACTGGCTTTAGTTGCTGCCTTTTTATTGACCTCTACCTTCTTAATCTGGTTTCCATCCACCTGCCACATTAGTTTATAACCTACCCAACAGTGTTAACAAAAGCACCCCCCAGAACATTGGTTCCAGTCCTTCCCAGGTGTAGACAACTTGGGGCATTTGAGTGCTACAGTGAGAGTTTGGTGACTGAGGGAGTTAGGTGAGGAGGGAGTAAGGTGCTCCTGACATTTAATTTCCTATATTTATCAAAAAGCGTGAAGGGAGCCAGGAGTTTAGAGTACAGCTGACTGGAAGCAGAGTCAGAGGGCAGAGGTCCAGTTGGTCTACAGGGCAGCTAATTCTGTAAAGTAAGAGGGGATGGAGGCTAGGGCAGTTGCATGCTCCTCCTGTAGGATGTGGGTGGTGAGGGAAACCACTGGTGTCCCCGCTGACTATACCTGCGGGAAGTGCACACAGCTCCAGCTCCTCAGAGACCGTGTTAAGGTACTGGAGCTGGAGCTGGATGAACATCGGATCATCCGGGAGGCAGAGGGGGTTATCGAGAAGAGTTACAGGGAGGTAGCCACACCAAAGGTACTGGACAAGAGTAGCTGGGTTACAGTCAGGGGAAAAGAAACTAACAGGCAGACAGTGCAGGGATCCCTCGTGGCCGTTCCCCTTCAAAACAAGTATACCGTTTTGGATGCTGTTGGGGGGGATGACCTACCGGGGGAAGGCCCTAGCGGCCAGGTCTCTGGCACTGAGTCTGGCTCTGGGGCTCAGAAGGGAAGGGGGGAGCATAGAAAACCAATAGTAATAGGAGATTCAATGGTTAGGGGAATAGATAGGAGATTCTGTGGTCGTGAGCGAGACTCCCGAAAGGTGTGTTGGCTCCCGGGTGCCAGGGCCAGGGATGTCTCGGATCGTATCTTCAGGATCCTGAAGGGGGAGGGTGAGCAGCCAGAAGTCGTGGTGCACATTGGTACCAACGATGTAGGTAGGAAAAAGGGTGTGGAGGTAATAAACAAGTTTAGGGAGTTAGGCTGGAAGTTAAAGGCCAGGACAGACAGAGTTGTCATCTCTGGATTGTTGCCGGTGCCACGTGATAGCGAGGCTAGGAATAGGGAGAGAGTGCAGTTGAACACGTGGCTGCAGGAATGGTGTAGGAGGGAGGGCTTCATGTATTTGGATAATTGGAGCGCATTCTGGGGAATGTGGGACCTGTACAAGCAGGACGGGTTGCATCTGAACCAGAGGGGCACCATTATCCTGGGGGGGGAGGTTTTCTAGTACTCTTCGGGAGAGTTTAAACTAATTTGGCAGGGGAATGGGAACTAGATTTGTAGTCCAGCAACTAAGGAAGCCGATATTCAGTACGCCAAAGCACGTAGTGATGCAGTGGGGAAGGTAACACTGACAAAGGAGAGTACTTGCAGGCAAGGCGATGGGTTGAAGTGTTTATACTTTAATGCAAGAAGCATCAGGAATAAGGTGGGTGAACTTAAGGCATGGATCGGAACTTGGGACTACGATGTGGTGGCCATCACGGAAACTTGGATAGAAGAGGGGCAGAAATGGTTGTTTGAGGTCCCTGGTTATAGATGTTTCAACAAGATTAGGGAGGATGGTAAAAGAGGTGGGGGGTGGCATTGTTAATTAGAGATAGTATAACAGCTGCAGAAAGGCAGTTCGAGGGGGATCTGCCTCCTGAGGTAATATGGGTTGAAGTCAGAAATAGGAAAGGAGCGGTCACCTTGTTGGGAGATTTCTATAGGCTCCCCAATAGCAGCAGAGATGTGGAGGAACAGATTGAGAAACAGATTTTGGAAAGGTGCAGAAGTCACAGGGTAGTAGTCATGGGTGACTTCAACTTCCCAAACATTGAGTGGAAACTCTTTAGATCAAATAGTTTGGATGGGGTAGTGTTTGTGCAGTGTGTCCAGGAAGATTTTCTAACACAGTACGTAGATTGTCCGACCAGAGGGGAGGCCATATTGGATTTAGTACTTGGTAATGAACCAGGGCAGGTGATAGATTTGTTAGTGGGGGAGCATTTTTGAGGTAGTGACCACAATTCTGTGACTTTCACTTTAGTTATGGAGAGGGATATGTGCGTGCAACAGGGCAAGGTTTATAATTGGGGGAAGAGTAAATACAATGCTGTCAGACAAGAATTGAAGTGTAGAAGTTGGGAACATAGGCTGTCAAGGAAGAACACAAGTGAAGTGTGGAACTTGTTCAAGGAACAGGTACTGCGTGTCCTTGATATGTCTGTCCCTGTCAGGCAGGGAAGAGATGGTCGAGTGAGGGAACCATGGTTGACAAGATAGGTTGAATGACTTGTTAAGAGGAAGAAGGAGACTTATGTAATGCTGAAGAAACAAGGCTGAGACATGGCGCTGGAGGGATACAAGATAGCCAGGAGGGAACTGAAGAAAGGGATTAGGAGAGCTAAGAGAGGGCATGAAAAATCTTTGGCAGGTAGGATCAAGGAAAACCCCAAGGCCTTTTACACATATGTGAGAAATATGAGAATGACTAGAGCGGGGGTAGGTCCGATCAAGGACAGTAGCGGGAGACTGTGTATTGAGTCTGAAGGGATAGGAGAGGTCTTGAACGAGTATTTTTCTTCAGTATTTACAAACGAGAGGGGCCATATTGTTGGAGAGGACAGTGTGAAACAGACTGATAAGCTCGAGGAGATACTTGTCAGGAAGGAAGATGTGTTGCGCATTTTGAAAAACTTGAGGATAGAAAAGTCCCCCGGGCCTGACGGGATATAGCCAAGGATTCTATGGGAAGCAAGAAATGAAATTGCAGAGCCGTTGGCAATGATCTTTTAGTCCTCGCTGTCAACAGGGGTGGTACCAGAGGATTGGAGAGTGGCGAATGTCGTGCCCCTGTTTAAAAAAGGGAATAGGGATAACCCTGGGAATTACAGGCCAGTTAGTCTTACTTCGGTGGTTGGCAAAGTAATGGAAAGGGTACTGAGGGATAGGATTTCTGAGCATCTGGAAAGGAACTGCTTGATTAGGGATAGTCAGCACGGATTTGTGAGGGATAGGTCTTGCCTTACAAGTCTTATTGACTTCTTTGAAGAGGTGACCAAGCATGTGGATGAAGGTAAAGCAGTGGATGTAGTGTACATGGATTTTAGTAAGGCATTTGATAAGGTTCCCCATTGTAGGCTTGTGCAGAAAGTAAGGAGGCATGGCAGAGTGGGAAATTTGGCCAGTTGGATAACATACTGGCTAACCGATAGAAGACAGAGAGTGGTGGTGGATGGCAAATATTCAGCCTGGAGCCCAGTTATCAGTGGTGTACCGCAGGGATCAGTTCTGGGTCCACTGCTGTTTTTGATTTTCATTAACGACTTGGATGAGGGAGTTCAAGGGTGGGTCAGTAAATTTGCAGATGATACGAAGATTGGTGGAGTTGTGGATAGTGAGGAGGGCTGTTGTCGGCTTCAAAGAGACATAGATAGAATGCAGAGCTGGGCTGAGAAGTGGCAGATGGAGTTTTACTCTGACAAGTGTGAGGTTGTCCATTTTGGAAGGACAAATATGAATGCGGAACACAGGGTTAACGGTAGGGTTCTTGGCAATGTGGAGGAGCAAAGAGATCTTGGGGTCTATGTTCATAGAACTTTGAAAGTTGCCACTCAAGTGGATAGAGCTGTGAAGAAGGCCTATGGTGTGCTAGCGTTCATTAGCAGAGGGATTGAATTTAAGAGCCGTGAGGTGATGATGCAGCTGTACAAAACCTTGGTCAGGCCACATTTGGAGCACTGTGTGCAGTTCTGGTCGCCTCATTTTAGGAAGGATGTGGAAGCTTTGGAAAAGGTGCAAAGGAGATTTACCAGGATGTTGCCTGGAATGGAGAGTAGGTCATACGAGGAAAGGTTGAGGGTGCTAGGCCATTTCTCATTAGAACGGAGAAGGATGAGGGGCGACTTGATAGAGGTTTATAAGATGATTAGGGGAATAGATAGAGTAGACAGTCAGAGACTTTTTCCCCCGGTGGAACACACCATTACAAGAGGACATAAATTTAAGATCAATGGTGGAAGATATAGAGGGGATGTCAGAGGTAGGTTCTTTAACCAGAGAGTAGTGGGGGCATGGAATGCACTACCTGTGGAAGTAGTTGAGTCGGAAACGTTAGGGACCTTCAAGCGGCTATTGGATAGGTACATGGATTAGGGTAGAATAATGGAGTGTAGGTTAACTTCTTAAGGGCAGCACGGTAGCATTGTGGATAGCACAATTGCTTCACAGCTCCAGGGTCCCAAGTTCGATTTCGACTTGGGTCACTGTCTGTGTGGAGTCCGCACATCCTCCCCGTGAATGCGTGGGTTTCCTCTGCGTACTCCGGTTTCCTCCCACAGTCCAAATATGTGCAGGTTGGGTGGATTGGCCATTAAAAATTGTCCAAAATTCTTTGATTAAGCTAGGACAAAAGTTCGGCGCAACATCGTGGGCCGAAGTGCCTGTTCTGTGCTGTATTTCTCTATCTCTATCTATAATGGTCTCACCGCCCTTAGAACCGTTTCCAATGTCCCAAAAAATTGAACCCCTCCCTCCTTCAGCATCTATCAATCCACGTATTGATTCTGTCTATTCTTGAAATTCTACTCTGACTGTCTCCTGGCACTGGTAGCAATCCTGAGATTACAACTTTGATGTCCAACTGTTTAACTTTTCTCACAACTCCCTAAATTCTGATTGTAAGACCTCAACCCGTTTTTTTAACCTACATCGTTGGTGCCTATATGCACCACAACAATTGGTTGTTCACCCTCCCCCTTCAGTGTGTCCAGCAGCTGATCTTTGACATCCCTGACGTGCACCTGGGAGGCAACATACCATTCGGGAGTCTCGTTTATGACCACAGAAACGCCTGTCTACTCCCCTTACAATTGAATCCGCTGTGACTATAGCCCTGTCAGTCTTTTTCCCGCCCTTCTGTGCAGCAGAGCCAGCCACTGTGTCATGAGCCTGGCTGCTACTGCCTTCCCCTGGTGAGTCATCTCCCCCAACAGTATCCAAAACGTTATACCTGTTTTTTGAGGGACCGCAGGGAAGACCTGCACTCCCTTCCTGCTCTTTCTCTGCCCTTTAGTCACCCATTCCCTGTCTCCTTCACCAATCCTAATCTGCGGTGTGACCAACTCACTGAACGTGCTATCCACGACCTCCTCAGCATCGCAGAGGCTCCAAAGTTAAGTCCCTCCGCATCTCCAGAGCCGTCATGTGGTCTCACAGGCGCTGCAGCTGGACACACTTCCCGTACATGAAGGAGTTAGGGGTATCGGCCGCGTCCCTGAACTCCCACATTGAGCACGAGGAGCATAACATGGGTCTGGGATCTGCTGCCATTTTCACTCTTTACGTAACTGATTACAAATAAAGTATCAATTAATGAATAAATGAAAGGAATAAGGATTTTGCTTACAATCACAATACTCGCCAACTCACAAAGAGTTAAATTTCTCCCAGCTACTGCTAATTTGAGCACTTTCCTTATCAGCCAATCACATCACTGCTTTGCTATGATGTCACTCTTCAAGGTAAGTTTTTAAAGAGGTAAACTTACCTTCTCGACGACGGTGGTTACGGTGTCTCTGTGGGGGTTTCCTTTAGTTCGGTTTTCTCTCTGGGGCGGTATCCCTATGATTGAGTCCCCTGTGGGGGTCAAAATATTCAGGGAATATCCAAATCTCCAAATTTCGGGAGTCATTCGGTGGGATGGGGGAGTGGAATGTCAGGTCAGCTCCATACTGGAGGGAAAGTGGAGAAACAAGTAACTGAGGTTGGGGGCTGCTTTGCAATGCAGAGGAGGTTAATTAGCCGTGCGATGTTGGGGAGGGGGGGGGTTGAGCGCGGGACTTCGCTGCTGGGTAGCCAGCTTAAAATGGTGATCAGAAAATGGAATTCTCATGGAAATCCCACCTATTTCGCGCCACAGACAAATTTGCACGGAGAGGAATACTGAATTGCTTTACGATTGGCGCTCCCAGGGGGAAGGTAAATCGGAAGCTTTTCAGGGGCGAAATTCTCCGACCCCCAGCAGGGTCGGAGAATCGCCTGGGGACCGCCGAAAATCCCGCCCCCGCCGTGGCAGAGATTCTCCACCACCAGGGAAGTGGCGGTGGCGGGAATCACGCCACTCCGATCGGCGAGGCCCCTGCGGCGATTATCCTGCCCGCGATGGGCCAAAGTCCCGTCGCTGGGAGGGCTCTCCCGCCGCCGAGGTTTGAACCACATCTGGTGGCGGCGGGATCGGTGGCGCGAACGGACACCCGGGGTCTTGTGGGGGGGGGCGGGGGCGATCGGACCCCGGGGGGTGCCCCCCACGGTGGCCAGGCCCGCGATCGGGGCCCCCGCTCAGACTCCGGGCCAGTGCAATGGGTGCACTCTTTCTCCTCCGCGGCCGCCACGGCCGCCATGGCGGAAGCGGAAGAGTAACCCACATCGCGCATGCGCCGGTGGTGACGTCAGCGGTAGCTGGCCGGTGACGTCAGCGTAGGCGCATGCGCCGACCGGCGAAAGCCAACGCCGCTGCCGCTGGTGTCGGTTTTTTGCGCCAGTCTTCTGGTGCCAACCACTCCGGCGCGGGGCTAGCCCTCAAATGTGCGGAGAATTCCCCACCTTTGGGGAGGCCCGAACCAGGCGTGGTTGGCGCCACTCCCCTACGCCGGGACTCCCGTCACGCCAGTTAGGGGAGAATCCCGCCCCGGTGTGTCTATGGTTCTGCATGCGTGTTTGTTTGTGTGGTTCACTCTTCATGATTATGTATGTGTGATTCTGTGTGTGTAGCTATGTATTTGTGAGTGATGCGCAAGTTTGTGTTTCTGTGTTTTCGACATTTTGAGTGATGATGTGTCCGGTATTGTCTCCATGTGTGTGTGTGTGTGTGTGATTCGGAGTATGTGTTTATGTGGACAAGTGATTGGGTGTGTGTATATATGATTCTCTTTCTGTGATTTTCTCAGTGTGTAATTCCATGCCTAAGATTAGCTATTTTATGAGGTTGTGTGTGTGTGCGATTCCGTATTCATTTCGGTGTGTGGGATTATATCTCTGTCACTCTGTTTGTGTGATTCTGCTTGTGAGATTCGATGTGTGTGATTCTGTGTCTGTGTGTGTGATTGTGGTGGGGGGGTAGGGGTGGGGGATGGTAGGGGTAGGGGTGGGGGTAGGGGTAGGGGTCGAGGTAGGGGGGTAGGGGTAGGGGGTTGGGGTAAGGGGCAGCGGCGTGCAGAGAGGGGGCGATGGTGCGTTGGCCCCGGGCATCCATTGGATGGGGGCATCAGCAGATCTTCCTCAAGGCTCCCCTTCCTCCCAGCTGCCTTGTCTTTGTTTGAGAGAGAGTGAGAGAGAGGGAGATTGTGGGGACAGACAGAGAGAGAGAGAGACAGAGAGAGGGGGTCCCGTCCGTCCTCTGGCTGAGAGCAAGGCTTTGGTGAGTATATTGCAATCTGCCTAAACCGAGGAAAATTGCCTGGTTAGAATGCAGAGGGAATTGCTGGGATCCCGGGGTGGGAGATGTGTCTGGATTTGTCTATTTCAGCTTCAGCCTCTGCGATTTTTAGGTCAGTTTCACAACAACAGGAAAAACGCCCGGAGAGAGAGGGAAAAACTTTTGGCAAAGTTTCTGGGTTCTGCCTTTATAATTCACAGCGCAGAAAGGGTTCTGCGCTGTGAATTATCAAGGCACCTTTTCTAATCCTGGGGAGAAACAACCTTTTGAAGAGAATGAGGAAAAAAGCAGGAATTTGGATTAATTCTGCCTCCCCACCCCCTGTGCCTCTTTCTCCTCCCTCCCCCTTTCTCCACCCTCCACCTTTCTCCTCCCTCCCCCTTTTTCCTCTCTCTCTCTCACATTCTCTTCATCCTGCCCTTTGTTCCAGAGCTATTTGATCTCCCTGTGCACTGGCACAGATTTACAGTGCGGTTTAGGTTCTGTGTTTACCCCAGGTGTGGGGGCGGGGAAAAGTGGGAGGGTTCGGCATTCCTCAGGGGCACTGCATTGAACCACCCCCACCCCCTCCCAAATCATCCTCCATCTAACCTCATGCATCCCTCTTTCCCCACCCACCCATTCCCCCTTCCCCCCCACCCCTTCCCCCCTTCCCCCTCCAACGCCTCCCCCTCCAATGCCGGGCGGCGTTGATGATGTCGCCCGACATCAACCGACGCGCCACTTCCGCAACGGGTGAAACTGACGCGTACAGCGTCACTCCGCTGCTGGCCCTTTCGGGACGGGAGATTTAGGGCTTATAAGCGGGCCCCGACGCCGGAGTCACCAGCGCCGCTTTTGCCCGCCGGTAATGGGCGTCACGTTGGTCTTTGGTGAATTCCGCCCCAGGCGTGCCTTATCGGTAGCCGGAAAATTATTGTGTGGGGTATGAGAGTCGGCCGATCGGCCGATCGGGGGACTCTTTCTTTGGTCTGCCTCTTCAATCCGAACCCGCCATGAATCGTGGCGCGCCCCCTTGAGGACGCCACTGTATGCGTGCGCGGCCTCTGACCCAGAGGTATTGGTGCCATATCTGTTGCAGAATCAGCGAGATTTGCTGCGAGTCCCTGCTGGTCCCCTTCAAGACGTGGCTACAGGGATGGTGCAGGCGGGAGGGATTCAGATTTCTGGATAACTGGGGCTCTTTATGGGGAAGGTGGGACCTCTATACACAGGATGGTCTGCATCTGAACCTGAGGAGCACCAATATCCTGGGGGAGAGATTTGTTAGTGCTCTTTGGGGGGGGGGGTTAAACTAATTCAGCAGGGGCATGGGAACCTGGATTGTAGTTTTGGGGTACGGGAGATTGAGAGTATAGAGGTCAGGAGCACAGATTTGACTTCGCAGGAGGGTGCCAGTGTTCAGGTAGGTGGTTTGAAGTGTGTCTACTTCAATGCCAGGAGTATACGAAATAAGGTAGGGGAACTGGCAGCATGGGTTGGTAACTGGGACTTCGATGTTGTGGCCATTTCAGAGACATGGATAGAGCAGGGACAGGAATGGTTGTTGCAGGTTCCGGGGTTTAGGTGTTTTAGTAAGCTCAGAGAAGGGGGCAAAAGAGGGGGAGGTGTGGCGCTGCTAGTCAAGGACAGTATTACGGTGGCGGCAAGGATCCTAGATGGGGACTCTTCTTCCGAGGTAGTATGAGCTGAGGTTAGAAACAGGAAAGGAGAGGTCACCCTGTTGGGAGTTTGCTTTAGGCCACCTAATAGTTCTAGGGATGTCGAGGAAAGGACGGCGAAGATGATTCTGGAATAGAGCGAAAGTAACAGGGTAGTTGTTATGGGAGACTTTAACTTTCCAAATATCGACTGGAAAAGATATAGTTCGAGTACATTAGATGGGTCGATCTTTGTACAATGTGTGCAGGAGGGTTTCCTGACACAATATGTTGACAGGCCAACAAGAGGCGAGGCCACATTGGATTTGGTTTTGGGTAATGAACCAGGCCAGGTGTTAGATCTGGAGGTAGGTGAGCACTTTGGAGACAGTGACCACAATTCGGTGACATTTACGTTGGTGATGGAAAGGGATAAGTATACACCGCAGGGCAAGAGTTATAGCTGGGGGAAGGGCAATTATGATGCCATTAGACATGACTTAGGATGTGTAGGTTGGAGAAGCAGGCTGCAAGGGTTGGGTACACTGGATATGTGGAGCTTGTTCAAGGAACCGCTACTGCGTGTTCTTGATAAGTACGTACCAGTCAGGCAGGGAGGAAGGGGTCGAGCGAGGGAACCGTGGTTTAACAAAGAAGTGGAATCTCTTGTTAAGAGGAAGAAGGAGGCCGATGTGAAGATGAGGCGTGAAGTTTCAGTTGGGGCGCTTGATAGTTACAGGGAAGCGAGGAAGGATCTAAAGAGAGAGCTAAGACGAGCAAGGATGGAACATGAGAAGTCTTTGGCAGGTAGGATCATGGAAAACCCAAAAGCTTTCTATAGGTATGCCAGGAATAAAAGAATGACGAGTGTAAGAGTAGGGCCAGTCAAGGACAGTGGTGGGAAGTTGTGTGTGGAGGCTGAGGAGATAAGCGAGATACTAAATAAATACTTTTCGTCAGTATTCACTCAGGAAAAAGATAATGTTGTGGAGGAGAATGCTGAGACCCAGGCTTTTAGAATAGATGGCATTGAGGTGCGTAGGGAAGAATTGTTGGCAATTCTGGACAAGGTGAAAATAGATAAGTCCACGGGGCCTGATGGGATTTATCCTCGGATTCTCTGGGAAGCCAGGGAAGAGATTGCTGAGCCTTTGGCTTTGATTTTTATGTCATCATTGGCTACAGGAATAGTGCCAGAGGACTGGAGGATAGCAAATGTGGTCCCTTTGTTCAAGAAGGGGAGTAGAGATAAGCGCGGTAACTATAGGCCGGTGAACCTCACGTCTGTTGTGGGTAAAGTCTTGGAGAGGATTATAAGAGATACGATTTATAATCATCTGGATAGGAATAATATGATTAGCGATAGTCAGCATGGTTTTGTGAAGGGTAGGTCATGCCTCACAAACCTTATCGAGTTCTTTGAGAAGATGACTGAACAGGTAGACGAGGGTAGAGCAGTTGATGTGGTGTATATGGATTTCATTAAAGCGTTTGATAAGGTTCCCCACGGTAGGCTACTGCAGAAAATAAGGAGGCTGGGAATTGAGGGTGATTTAGAGATCTGGATCAGAAATTGGCTCGTTGAAAGAAGACAGAGAGTGGTGGTTGATGGGAAATGTTCAGAATGGAGTTCAGTTACGAGTGGCGTACCACAAGGATCTGTTCTGGGGCCGTTGCTGTTTGTCATTTTTATAAATGACCAAGAGGAGGGCGCAGAAGGATAGGTGAGTAAATTTGCTGACGACACTAAAGTCGGTGGAGTTGTAGACAGTGCGGAAGGATGTTGCAGGTTACCGAGGGACATAGATAAGCTGCAGAGCTGGGCTGAGAGGTGGCAAATGGAGTTTAATGTGGAGAAGTGTGAGGTGATTCACTTTGGAAAGAATAACAGGAATGCAGAATATTTGGCTAATGGTAAAATTCTTGGTAGTGTCGATGAGCAGAGGGATCTCGGTGTTCATATACATAGATCCCTGAAAGTTGCCACCCAGGTTCATAGGGTTGTGAAGAAGGACTGTGGTGTGTTGGCCTTTATTGGTATAGGGATTGAGTTCCGGAGCCATGAGGTCATGTTGCAGCTGTACAAAACTCTGGTACGGCCGCATTTGGAGTATTGCGTACAGTTCTGGTCGCCTCATTATAGGAAGGACATGGAAGCTTTGGAACGGGTGCCGAGGACATTTACCAGGATGTTGCCTGGTGTGGAGGGAAAATCTTATGAGGAAAGGCTGATGGACTTGAGGTTGTTTTCTTTAGAGAGAAGAAGGTTAAGAGGTGACTTAATAGAGGCATACAAAATGATCAGTGGGTTAGATAGGGTGGACAGTGAGAGCCTTCTCCCACGGATGGAGGTGGCTAGAACGAGGGGACATAGCCTTAAATTGAGGGGTAATAGATATAGGACAGAGGTCAGAGTTTTTTACTCAAAGAGTCGTGAGGCCGCGGAATGCCTTACCTGCAACAGTAGTGAACTCGCCAACATTGAGGGCATTTAAAAGTTTATTGGATGAGCATATGGATGATAATGGCATAGTGTAGGTTAGATGGCCTTTAGTTTTTGACTTCCCATGTCGGTGCAACATCGTGGGCCGAAGGGCCTGTTCTGCGCTGTATCGTTCTATGTTCTATGTTCTAAGACTGCAAATTCGTGTCCCTTTAATCCAGGATTTTCAGGAGTAAAACGCTACCATTCTTATGACAGCGTGGGGACATAATCCCCAAAACGGAGAATCCCTTCCGGAATTTCCCATTATGGGTCAGCCGCACAGTGTCGGGAAACCTCCGGGCTTCTGGCAAAACAGAGAATTCCGTCGGAGGGCAAATCGGCCTGGTGAATTTGATGCCGTCTCTCTGTGTGATTCTGTACATATGGTTTTGTCTGTGTATAATTCTCTGAGACTATAATTCTGTGTGGCCATTTACCCTGTGTGATTCAATGTGAAAGTGTGATTATTTGAGTGTGATTCTGTACGTGAGTGTGTGTGTGTGATGCCTCTTTTCCGAAGTTCTTCCCAGGGCCTTTCCATTTATTATGTACTCCGTTGCCTTATTTGCCCTGGCCATATCCACTTGGAATTCTATTTGCCTCTGATCAGCGCATCTGAGCAGCATGTATATATTGTCCTGTAACCTAAAGATATCTTCCTCACAAATTGGCATGACTACATTTTTAGTAACATCTGGGAACTTGCTGATCAACCCTCCAACATTCATGTCAAAATCACTTACATAAACCAATGGGGCAGTGTAGGAGAGACTAGGGGCTCTGATACTAGTTTTAAATTCCTCTCTGTCCAAAAGAGTATTGCAAAAGGATTGGACCATGGCCAAAATTATTCAAGGATGGAGTTAGGGATAGTCCAGGAAACAACAGTTTAGTAAGTCTAACCTCAGCAATGGAGAAATTGTTCGAAACAATTATGAGAGACAGAATTAATTCGCATATGGGGAGGTAGCGATTAACCCTGAGCAGTCAGCATAGTTTTTTTAAGAGTAGACGAATATGATTGAACTTTTCGATAATGTGACCATGTGTGTGGATGAGGGAAATGCAGTTTGTTGACGCAGATTTGACGCAGTCCAATTTAATTCAACAAGGCTTTTGATAAGGGCCCACGTGGAAAATGTATAGGGAAGGTAGGTGCCCCTGGGATTCAAGTGAACTTGGCAAATGGTGCCCAAAATTGGCTGAGTGGCAGGAACCGAGGCATATAGTTAAGCAGCAGGGAGGTTATGCTGGAAATATTTCAAATATTAGTTAGGCTACAGCTAGAGTATTGTGTGCAGCTCTGCAATCAACATGATAGGACGGATTTGATAGCAATAGAAATAAGAGGAGATTTAACAGGATGTTACGAGGGCAGGAGAAGTTTTGCTGTGAAGAGAAATTTGATACACTGGGGTTGGTTCCCTTGCGGCTGAGGAGACTCAGGGGGTACGTGATTGAGATGTATAAAATTATGAATACAGATATAATAGACGGAAATAAAAAATTCCATTGTTTGAGGGATCAGGGGAAAAGAGTTGTGGTAATGGGGTTGGAGGTTCGTAGGGTATGTGATGAAAACAATTTAACGCTAAGGCGTGTGGGAGTCTGGAACTCATTGCCTGCAAAGGGATTGAAGGAACGACCCTCCAAAATGTACGAAGTATTTAGATGTGCACTTGCGATGCCATGGCATACTTGGCCCTGGGTTAATTGCTGACGAATATGATTTGAAAACTTTGTTTAGTTTCGGAGGGCCCTTTATGCGTTGAGCATGTCATTGACTCGATGTCAACAAGTGCACCAATACAAGATGGCTTTGAAAAGAAGGAGCATGAGGAAAATTTATGAGGTAATGGAAATATTGACACCAAGAGAATCGTTTAGCAGAGAAAGGGAAACGTTTAGCAGCAAAGGGAAACGTTTGAAAAGTTTAACTTCTGAAAAGGAAACTGCAAGGCAAGAAAGGCCAGAGCTGAGGAAACTCTTGATATAGTGTTAGTGCATCGTGTGCGAAAGATTGGGTCAGCACAGTAGCACAGTGGTTAGCACAGTTGCTTCACATCTCCAGTGTCCCAGGTTCGATTCCAGATTGGGTCACTGTCTGAGCGGAGTCTGCAAATTCTCTCCATGTCTGCGTGGGTTTCTACCGGTTGCTCCGGTGTCCTCCCACAGTCCAAAGATTCGCAGATGAGGTTGGCTGGCCACGCTAAATTGTCCTTTGTATAAAAAAAAGGTTATGTGGGGTTGCTGGGTTACGGGGATAGGTTGAAAGTGTGGTCTTAAATATGGTGCTCTTCCCATGGGCCGATGCAGACTCGATGGGCAGAATGACTTCCTTCTGCACTGTAAATTCTACGATTTGTTGGCATATATTTACATACATTCAAGCACTTCCAAAGTTTTACAGGAAATAAGTGGAATTCCTTATATATCATTTTGAGATAGTGGCTAAACAATTGCATCGGCTAAGTCCATGTGCCATGTGTGTATTGTTGGTTCAACCAAAGTTAGTAGACAAAGCTGCCGAAGTGTTTGCCTCGCTTATCCAAGGAGATATTGAAGGATTGTGATGAGCTGTAAAAGTCAAATTAAGTGCAAATGAATGTATCCCAGAAGCATACAGCTAAATCGCTGGCTTTGAAAGCAGACCAAGGCAGGCCAGCAGCACGGTTCAATTCACGTACCAGCCTCCACGAACATGCGCCGGAATGCGGCTTTTCACAGTAAATTCATTGAAGACTACTTGTGACAATAAGCGATTTTAATTTTCATTTCATTTTCATACTGACAAAAACGTGCCATATAAACTAAGCACCAGGTCAGATTTATACAGATTTGAAGGAATTACGCAAATAATTTAGATAGCTGTCTATGAATATTAAAACTAGAGTAAGCATGTGACGCTCTGAGGGAAACGATCATTTTGGCGGAATTTAAATTTTGACTTCATGCAGCCCTGAAAATTTACGTGGAGGAGTAATACTGCTGTATTGGCCGCAGAAATAGCAGGATAATTATCAATAGTTCATCAATCAATGTCGAGTATTCGATATAAATATAAATTTGTGAAGGAGAGAAGCAATGAGTCACGCACAGCTGGGCAAGGCAAAGCAGGTCTGAATGAAATGAAAATGAAATGATAATCGCTTATTGTCACGAGTTGGCTTCAATGAAGTTACTGTGAAAAGCCCATAGTCGCCACATTCTGGCGCCTATTCGGGGAGGCTGGTACGGGAATTGAATCGTGCTGCTGGCCTGCCTTGGTCTGTTTTCAAAGCCAGCGATTTAGCCCAGTGTGCTAAACCAGCCCCTGCATGGCGGCTGTATGGATGGCGAGATGAGTGAGATTATGGATCAGAGTAAAAACGTAACCTATAAAAGTGGAAGAGAAAATAAAACTTCGATAATTTCATTGTAAAAAGGTTGAATACATGAAGTTTCAGTGTTGCTGGTTTTGTGAAAAAAGGGAAGGGATACCGGTTGAAGCGGTAAAAAGGTGGTGTGTATTATTTTGTTGAAAAGTACATCCCGGTTCCAGCATACGAAGTGGGAAAGTGTGCACTGCTTGTGCAAAAGTTTGTGGATAACGATATTTATAATTTTTATTATTGTCACAAATAGGTTTACATTAACAACACAATGCAGTTACTGTGAAAACCGGCGCCTGTTCGGGCACACTGTGGGAATATACTGAATGTTCACATTACCTAATAACACGTCTTTCTGGACTTGTGGGAGGAAACCGGAGCGCCGGGAGGAAACTAACACAGACACGGAGAAAACGTGCCGACTCCACACAGACAGTGACTCAAGCAGGGAATCAAACCTGAGACCGGGACGCCGTGAAACAACAGTGTTAACCACCATGCTACTGTGGATAATTAGCAAATAGAACTTTAAAAATGTATATATCCGTAAGGACTCGTGCGTACAAGGAGGAGTCGGCAAGGACATTAACATATTAAGGGATACAGGGTGAACTCAATCTTTCAGGACGAGAGACAGTGTGGCCGGTGGTTAGCACTGCTGGTTCACAGCGTCAGGAAGCCGGGTACAATTCCTGTTTTGAGTGGCTGCTTGTAAGGATTTTTTCACGTTCTGCCCGTGGCTGCGTTGGTTCCCTTAGGGTGTTCCGCGTTTCTCCCACAATCTAGAGGTGCGTAGGTTTGGTCCACTGTTCATGCTAAATTGCCCCTTGCTATGCAAGGATTCGTGCGGTAACGGGGATCTGGATGGTGAGATCTTTCGAAGGGTGGGAACAGACGATGGATAAAATTGCCTTCTTCTACAGTGCAGTGATCATATGAGTATGGAAGAAGAAATGTAGTTCGAAAGGAGTACTTCCAGTAAAAGTGATAATATCTGGAATTAGTGGTAAATTCAAAAGTGTGCAATGGTCCAATTTAATGTTAGACGTTCCGGGGAAACGTGGTGAAGTGGCGGTATGGATAAGAGCCGTTTTCAGGAATTCAGATTAACCTGGGTAATCAGTGGATCACAGGTAGGAAGTGATGTCTCAATGGTTGAAAATATGGTGAGAAATTGTTGCTATATTTATTCGGTTATAAATATGGCGGTAAAGATGGTCGCCTTTCTTAATCCTAATGAAGTGTTTTTCTTTTCCCAATTGGATCTCTAATTCAAATTTGGGTTCTCTCGGAGTGACAAAACCACTTCTAGGTCGAGACCCGTCAGATATCGCCAGTAATGTTGCTGTATTTATTCGGTAATCAATATGGCGGTCAATATTGTCGCCTTTCCTAACCCTAAGTATGTGACTACTTTCCGAGCGGCCAGGTATCTCTGGATACCGCCACAGGGTTCAATCCGAATATCGATCGAAGAGCCAATTCAACAGTTAGTCAGTTCAAAGTCAATACTGTTTATTTACAGACGCAGAAAGATCTAATCATGCACAACATTGCTACGAACTAAACCATCTCTAACGCTAACGCCTATACTTACATTTGGGTACCCACTAATTCAGAGGAACAGTGGCCGTTGTTCGGAACTGAGGCTGTTGGGTTCGAAGAAATAACAGGAGAGCAGCTAAAGTTGTTTGTTTGGTAGCGAGCGTTGACCTTGTACGTACTTGCTTCTGGTGATGCTGGTGGATAAGGCTCCCTGCTTGAGAGCCAAATCTAAGATGCTGAATCTCTGTTCGGGGTTCCTTCCTACACTTGGAGGGGCTTCGTGCGCTTTTAGGCGGGCCTTAAATCTGGTCCCAATTAATTGGGCAGCTTCTTGATCATTGTCATTGATCCAAACCAATAAATGGGTGGATGCCCTGATGGATGGGCGTGTCTTAGGTGGCGGTTGGCCTTGCTATGTTTGTGTTTTTCGGTTTGGGTCATGGCGTAGGGATGTCTGCGACAGTATCGGTTACCTGAGTATTAGTCCTTTGTTCTTCGGAGATGGGCCATCAATATGCTAATCGAACCAGAGTTTCGATTCCGTCTGCCTACTGTTTGCCAAATACACTTTACGCACTGTGCCTGCTTGTTGCTTAGCAATGTCCATATTTCTCTATATTCTCTGTGTGTCCATTTTATGTTCTGGAAGTGGCCATCCCAGATAGCTACAAAGTCAAACACTGAGGAGTTGAACGAAGCAAATGCTGTGTCTAGATTATTTGGTGGCATGCTCACAGATCCACATGTTGAATCAATGGGAAGACAAATAAAATGTTGAAGGTCGGCAGGCAGATTCAGTATTCAGCAATAATATGTGACCAGATGGATTTTAAAAACACGAAAATGTGGTGTATGAAGCGGATTTGTTTCTTTATGGAAACGTGGTCGAATTAGCGACAGGACGTAATTTAGAGTGATATAGCAAGAGGCGAGTTTGGGTTAAAGGATGAGTTGGTGTGATTTAGTTGGTGTAATTTAGAGTGATTTAGCAAGAGGCGAGTTTGGGTTAAAGGATGAGTTGGTGTGATTTAGTTGGTGTAATTTAGAGTGATTTAGCAAGAGGCCAGTTTGGGTTGAAGGATGAGTTGGTGTGATTTAGTTGGTGTAATTTAGAGTGATTTAGCAAGAGGCGAGTTTGGGTTAAAGGATGAGTTGGTGTGATTTAGTTGGTGTAAATTAGAGTGATTTAGCAAGAGGCGAGTTTGGGTTGAAGGATGAGTTGGTGTGATTTAGTTGGTGTAATTTAGAGTGATTTAGCAAGAGGAGAGTTTGGGTTAAAGGATGAGTTGGTGTGATTTAGTTGGTGTAATTTAGAGTGATTTAGCAAGAGGCCAGTTTGGGTTCAAGGATGAATTGGTGTGATTTAGTTGGTGTAATTTAGAGTGATTTAGCAAGAGGCCAGTTTGGGTTGAAGGATGAGTTGGCGTGATTTAGTTGGTGTAATTTAGAGTGATTTAGCAAGAGGCGAGTTTGGGTTAAAGGATGAGTTGGTGTGATTTAGTTGGTGTAATTTAGAGTGATTTAGCAAGAGGCCAGTTTGGGTTAAAGGATGAGTTGGTGTGATTTAGTTGGTGTAATTTAGAGTGATTTAGCAAGAGGCCAGTTTGGGTTAAAGGATGAGTTGGTGTGATTTAGTTGGTGTAATTTAGAGTGATTTAGCAAGAGGCCAGTTTGGGTTGAAGGATGAGTTGGTGTGATTTAGTTGGTGTAATTTAGAGTGATTTAGCAAGAGGCCAGTTTGGGTTAAAGGATGAGTTGGTGTGATTTAGTTGGTATAATTTAGAGTGATATAGCAAGAGGCGAGTTTGGGTTAAAGGATGAGTTGGTGCGATTTAGTTGGTGTAATTTAGAGTGATTTAGCAAGAGGCCAGTTTGGGTTAAAGGATGAGTTGGTGTGATTTAGTTGGTGTAATTTAGAGTGATTTAGCAAGAGGCCAGTTTGGGTTGAAGGATGAGTTGGTGTGATTTGGTTGGTGTAATTTAGAGTGATTTAGCAAGAGGCCAGTTTGGGTTGAAGGATGAGTTGGTGTGATTTAGTTGGTGTAATTTAGAGTGATTTAGCAAGAGGCCAGTTTGGGTTAAAGGATGAGTTGGTGTGATTTAGTTGGTGTAATTTAGAGTGATTTAGCAAGAGGCCAGTTTGGGTTAAAGGATGAGTTGGTGTGATTTAGTTGGTGTAATTTAGTGTGATTTAGCAAGAGGCCAGTTTGGGTTAAAGGATGAGTTGGTGTGATTTAGGGTAATGGTAGTTAAAGGAGGAGCAGAATATGTGGAGTCAGCTAATTATGGGAGAGTGTTTTAGGGGGAGAATTCTGGAAGTTCAATAAGTTAGGAAAATGAACATTTATCGTCAATATTTACTGTTGAGAAAGGCCCAAATGTTTGGGAAATTGGGGAAATAAAAAGTGATGTATTGAGGAGTGAACATATTACAGAGAAGGAGGTGCAGCAGGTATGAAGTGCATCAAGATAGATAAATCCCGGGGGCCTGATGGAATGTATCCCATGACGTTGTGGGAGGTGAGGAAAAAAAATTGCCGGCCCCCGAGCTTAGATATATAAATCATGGACAGGCACAGGGGAGGTGCCTAAAGATTGGAAGGTAGCAAATGTTGTGCCCTGTTTTAAGAAGAATTGTAGTGATACGCCTGGGAACTACTTCTAAAGTGGGTAAGTTGTTAGAAGGTATTCTGAGGGGCACGATCTGCAGGCATTTACACAGGCAAGGGATGAATAGGGAAAGTCAGCATCGCTTTGTATGGGGAAAATCATGTCGCCAGAATTTGAATAAGTAACCTCGAAATTAGATAGGCCAGTTGTGGCGACGTTGTAAACATGGGGATTAGCAAATCCTTTCACTAGGTACTGCATGGTAGGTTGTTGCAAAAGTTTGAATCTCACTGAATCCATGGGGAGGTAGCCACTTGAATACAAAATTGGCTTCCCGACCTATACTAAAGGATAGTTGTGGAGGGTTGCTTTGCAAACCGTACACCTGTGACCATAAGACTATCAGACCATAAGACATAGGAGCACAATTAGGCCACACGGCCCATCAAGTCTATTCCGCCATTCAATCATGCCTGATATTTTCTCATCCCCATTCTCCTGCCTTCTCCGAATAACACCTGATCCCCTTACTAATCAAGAACATATATATTTCTCTCTTAAAGACACTCAGTGGTTTGGGCTCCGCAGACTTCTGTGGCAGAGTTCCACAGATTCACCACCCTCTGGCTGATGAAATTCCTCTTCATCTCCCTTTTAAAGGATCGTCCCTTTAGTCTGAGATAATGTCCTCTGGTTCTAGTTTCTCTTACAAGTCAAAACAACCTCCCCACGTCCACTGTATCCAGGCCTCGCACTATCCTGTAAGTTTCAAAAAGATTCCCCCCCACTTCCTTCTAAACTCCGACGAGTACAGACCCAGAGTCCTCAACCGTTCCTCATATGACAGGTTCATCATTCTAGGATCATTTTGTGAAACTTCTCTGACACTTTCCAAGGCCAGCACATCCTTCCTTAGATAAGGGGCACAAAATTGTTCACAATGCTCAAAATGGGGTCTGACCAGAGCCTTATACAACCTCACAAGTAAATCCCTGATCTTGTATGGTGGCCCTCTTGAGCGGTGTACCTCAGAGATCGGTGCTGGATCCACTGTTATTTATGCTATATGTAAATGGTTTGAGTGAGAATGTCGGAGGCATGGTTAGTAAGTTTGCAGATGACACCAAGATTGGTGGCACAGTGGATAGTGAAGAAGGTTATCAAAGACTGCAAATGGTTCTTGACCAATTGGGCCAGTGGAACGATGAATGGCAGGTGGAGTTTAATCTGGATAAATGTGAGGTGATGCATGCTGGTGGATTAAATCAATGCAGGACCTATTCAGTTAATGGAAAGGAGGTGGTGAGAGTTAAAGAACAAAGATCGAGGAATACAGGTTCGTAATTCTTTGAAGGCAGAGTGGAAGGTGGACAGGGCGGTGAAGATGGCTTTCAGCATGCGAGGTTTTATAGGTCAGAATATTGAATACATGAGTTGGGACGTCTTGTTGAAGTTGTACCAGGCAGTGATAAGACGGCATATGGAATACTTTTGTTCAGTTCTGGCCACCCTATTATAGGAAGTGTATTATTAAACTAGAAAGAGTGCAGAAGGGATTTTCGAGGATGCTACCAGAACTTGGTGGCCTGAGTTATAAGTGAGGTTCGGCAGACTATCACATTTTACCCTGAAGTGGTTGAGGCTTAGGGGTGAACTCGTAGCCATTTATAAAATAATGAGAAGCATCATTAATGTAGACAGTCGACATCTTTTCCTAAAGTAGTGGGGTATAGAACTGGAGGGCAGAGCTTTATGATGAAAGAAGGTGACACAAAAGAGAGCAGAGGGAACTTTCTTCACACACATGGTGTTGAGCGTCTGGAAGGAGCTGCCAGATGCAGTGGTAGATGCGGGTACCATGTTGTCCTTCAATAATATGTTAGACAGTTACCTGGGCAGGTTCGGTAAAGAGCGATAGGGGCCAAATGCAGGTAAGTGGAACTAATTTAGTAATCGAAACTGGGCAGCATGGATTGGCCGTGCCGAATGGCCTGTTTCCATGCTGTAAATATATATGACACAAGAAAATGTCAGGAAAAAGTTAGAGAAAGGTTTGCTGTGGCACGGCGATGACTGGCGTTCGGTGGGGTGCCGGTAATCGACATGGAAAAATTCTGATGGATGAGAACGTCTGGTGTGGGGAACTCTGTCGTCGTGAGAGATACCTGGTACAGGGGAACTTTTGCGAATGTCACCGGAAGAGGGGGTGCAGCATGGGTGGGCAACGAAAAAAAAGGACGAAAAGAGGTCAAAGAGAGAAACCAGGATCGAGCGAAGAAGTCTTGAGGAAGAAACGGTAGAGAGAAAAAGGGAAAATGATGGCAGTGGGATTGATTGCGATACTCCATGGTCGATCTTCATGGATTCGCCAAGCTAAACTGCCGGAACTTAACGCTATCTGCGACTCACGGAAGCCAAGGGCTGAAGCCTGTATCAATACAAAGAACGAAGAAAAAAGGACGGAGCAAACTTCAGCACAGGAACATTATCTCTGACCTTCCAAGCCTTCGACTACCATTATGCCCCTCTCATTTAGAACCTGTTACACATCCGGGCTCCGTATATCTAACTCTCATCTTATCCATGTATATGTGAAGGAGACCCCTAATATTCTTTCACCGCTTCCTTTGGCAGCGAATTCCAGGCACCCACTATCCTCTGTGTAAACAAAGTCCTTTGCCAATCTCTTCTAAACTTTGCCTCTCGCCCCTAAAACATATTACCACTTGGAATTGACTCTTCCGCCCTGGGTAAAAGCTTCTAATAATGACAGTAACTATTATTATTCAAACGATTCTGGCTATATAGTTTAACATGCATTTATAATCTTTGTATTTCAATTGTAGCTACGTGTATTCGTGTTGAGTTTTAATACATTTTCCAGGAATTTAGTAATCTCTAATCTTATTCTTTCCCTGAATTGGACATTCTCGGTTTATTGTCTCTTTCTAAAGAAGAAAAAAAATGATTTTCCAACGTTAGCCGCCGGGGATGGTGTTCCTTTTGAATCATCCTTGTTTCAACCATACGAGGTTATTGAATAAGGCATTGGGGACTGCGGATTCCGCCTCACGCCAGATTGTAACAAAGTAGGGTTCCTGTTTGAGATTTTAAGAATTTAGGGGACCACTTTGCAGGACCGGTCATATCAGTGGTGCACATGTCGAGCCAGTATAAAATAAAGTGCAGATCAACAGACTATTAAGAGGGGTCAGCGCGGTGCAGCAGTATTTTGCGTTGCTGCTTCACGGCACCGAGGTCCCAGGTTCTATCCCGGCCCTGGGTCACTGTCCGTGTGGAGATTGCACATTCTATCCGTATTTGCCTGGGTTCCGCGACCACAACCCAAAGCTATACAGGGTAGATGGATTGGCCCCACTAAATTGCCCCTGAGTTGGAAAAAAATATAACTGGGGACTCTAAATTTATAACAAAATAAAATAAAGCAGCAATAGTCGGATTGTCTTTGAATGCAATGGGACATTTTGAATGAATGGAGAATGCAATATCATTCAATCAGCGTTATTGATAAGGGAATGGCATACAAGCGCAAATAGGGTCCGCTTGAACTTGTAAAAGTCTGGGCTGGAGTCTTGTATCCATGCCACAGTTGAGGATGAATTGCACTGTATTGTATAAAGTACAGAATGGATTAACGAAAATGGTCCTTGTGACAAGTAGCTCTTGTTAATTCGTGATTTTGCAGAAATTCATTGTGTTTTACTTGGCGAACAGAAGTTTGAGAATAGATGTAATGGTCGTGTCCCGAATCATGAGTGGTCGAGAGATGATGGGGAGAAAGGTTTCCCATTGATGAATAGATTGAGATTGAGTGGCTCCAGTTTTAATAAATGAGTAAATCAAGCAATGATGATAGAAACAATGACATCTACACACAATGAGTCGTGAGGTTGGGAATCCACTGCCTTAGTGTGTGGTGAAGACCGGATCAATTGAAACATTCAAAGAAGTGAATCAAGTGCAGGCTATTGGACAACTGACACATCCATCAACCGTTCTGGAACCTCTGTCTTTCTCATCAGCTGTAGCTTCCACATCCAACGAATGATTGGACCACAATCCTGACAGAGGAGCAGATAGGTAGACACATTTTGGAAAGGAGAAAAAGCAGCAAGGCTGTTGTGACGGGAGACTTTAACTTCCCCTATATTGACTAGGACTCACTTAGTACTAAGGGCTTGGACGGGGCAGAGTTTTTAAGGAGCATCCAGGAGGGCTTCTTAAAACTATAGATCGATAGGCCAACTGGGGAAGGGGCTGTACTGGACCTGGTATTGGGGAATGACACCGACCAGGTGGTAGATGTTTTAATCGGGGTGCATTTCGGGAACAGTGACCATAATTCTGTAAGTTTGTAACTGCTGGTGGAAAAGGGTAAGGGTGGTTCTATGGTGAATGTGCTAAATCGTGGGAAGGCTAATTATCTATAGGAATATTAGGCGGGAATAGAAGAACCTAGATTGGGGCGGATGTTTGAGGGTAAATCACCATCTGACATGTAGGAGACTTTCAAAAGTCAGTTGAAAGGAATTCAGGAATGACATGTTCCTGTGAGGAAGAAGGGCAAATATGACAAATGTCGGGAACCTTGGATAACGAGATATATTGCAGGCCTTGTCAAAATGAAAAAGGGAGCATTTGTCAGGGAGGGAAGGCTGGTAACAGACGAAGATTGTGTGGAATATCAGAAATGTAGGAAGGAACATAAGGGATGGGGAAGGAGGGCTAAAAGGGGTCAGGAAAAGTGATTGGCAAATAGTGTTCAGGAAAATCCCAAGGCTTTTTAAACGTAGAACAAAATCAAGAGCGTTGCCAGGAAAAGCAGTGGCCCACAGAAGGAGAGGGGAGGGAATCTGTGGGTGCAGCGAGAGGAAATACTCTGCCTCAGTATGCCAAAGAAAAGGAAATGGTGGATGTTGAGTCTGGATAAAGGGTTGGAGATAGCCTGGGTGATATCCAGATCCAAAAATATGGCACCTTGAAAAATATTAAGATGGGAAGTCTGGTGGGCCTGATGGGATCTACCCCAGAATACTGAAGGAGGCAAGAAAGGAAATTGTTGAGGGCTTGACACACAGCTTTGAATCCTGACTGTCTTCAGGTGGTGTCCCGGTGCACTGACGAATAGCCAATGTTTTTCCTTTGTTTAAGAAGGCTGGCGAGCATAATCCAGGGAATTACAGGCCGGTGAGCCTTACGTCAGTGGTAGGGAAGTTACTGGATAGAATTCTTCGAGACAGGATCTACTGCCATTTGGAAGCAAGTGGCAGCACGGTTTTATGAAGGAGAGGTCGTGTCTCACGAACTTGATGGAGCTTTCTGGGAGGTCACAAAGGTGATTGGTGTAGCTAGGGCAGTGGATGTTGTCCATATGGGCTTCATGAAGGCCTTTGACAAGTTCCCTCATGGCAGACTGGTACAAAAGGTGAAGTCACACGGGATCAGAGATGAGTTGCCAAGATGGATACAGAACTGGCTAGTTCATAGAAGGCAGAAAGTAGCAATGGAAGGGTGTTGTTTTGATTAGAGGGCTGTGACTAATATGGTTCAGTGCTGGTACCTTTGCTGTTCGTAGTTTATATAAATGATTCAATGAAAATGTAACTGGTCTGATTCGTAAGTTTGAGGACGACGCAAAGTTTGGTGGAATTGCGGATAGTGATGAGGACTGTTAGAGGATCCAGGTCGCTTGGAGATTTGATCGTTTTGACAGATGGAGTTTATTACGGACAAATGTAAGGTAAAACATTTCGGAAGGTCGGGGATATACAGGGAATTGTAGAAGCGTCAAGCGTATTGAGTCAGAGAGATCTAGGTGTACAGGCCCACAGGTCACTGAAAGGGGATAAACAGGTTCAAAACGTAGTCAAGGCATACGGCATACTTTCCTTCATTGGCCGGGGCATTAAGTATAAAATTAGGCAAGTCACGTTGCAGCTGTATAGAACCTTAGTTAGGCCACACCTGGAGTGAGTAACCATCCAAATAAATGTGTTTGTGCAGCAATTTGAATCCCGCAGTTTATTGCCGACTGAATGTAAATTACATTGAGGAAGGGTGATGTAAATTAATCCACTCATAATGCAATGAGTAAATATTTTTAACAGTAACCGTTCAGAGGAGAATGAAAGCTCCAGTAATACTGAAGAGTAAAATCGTTTACTTTCTTCCACTCTCCATATCTGGGTCTGTGCGATTGATCCATGACTCTCAGCCCTCAGTGCCTTCCGGACTCGTCTGGTGAGTAAAATGTGTCTGACTGTCAGCGCGTTGATCAACAGGATTGAGAAAAATGGGACCAATCGGTTAAAAAGCTGAGAAAACGTGTTCAAAAAAACCCATCCGGAGTTCGTGCACCAGATTTTCTTCGTCTCACTGATCCACTGGACATTGTAGATTATGTGTAGAAGTTCATATTCAAAGTAATTGGAAGTATTTTATTTTTTAACAGAGCAGTAGCCATGTTGTTGACAGCAACACAGTCGCAGTTTTCCTGGTACAGTGTTTAGTTTTCAGGCCTGGCAGCGAATGGCTGCAATTCATACTCCACTCAATATAATTTACAGTAAGTCGGATATAAATTGCAGGATTACAATTGCTGCACACATTTATTTATATGGTAACTCACTCCAGGTGTGGCCTAAATAAGATTCTATACAGCTGCAACATGAAAGACCATTTTTATTCTCAATGCCCGGCCAATGAAAGAAAGTATCCCGTATGCCTCTTTGACTACCGTTTCGACTTTCAGTGACCAGTGGACCATGCACGCCGAGAGCTCTCTGACTGTCAATACATTGATCAGATGGATGAGTGTGAACTGACAGTATAGTCTATGTCTGCATACATCAGGACATATTTCACACAATACACAGCGGTTAGAGGCAAGAAATTGCAGGAGGAATAATAATCATTAATCATGGTCATTATGATTGTAATCATAGGTAGCGAGTGGTGCAGGTACACAGGCCACACTTGACCTGACATAGAATTCCAATTCCCGCTAAATTAAGTTTCAGACAGAGAAGGGAGATGATCCTGGAAGATACTGATTAAACATCCTCCGCGTCTGAACCGGGGAAAAACATAAGCATCAATAAAATGGGCACTGGGTTGGCGGGAATGCTGAAAAGGAATTGTACAGAAATTAGAATTTCAGACAGTTAAGTAGCCAATGTAGCGTAAGTGTTTAAGAGAGTGTAGGGGCAGTGTGAATTGCAGCCCTGTCAGTTTGATGGCACTGGCAGAAAAATGTTCATAATTCACATACCTTTGTGAAAGGTTACATTTCTCATTTACTCTGAATCGCAAGAATAACTCAGCCCGTCCTGGTTTCCTAAATCGGAAAGACACATAACAGACATTGTGATCTCTCGTCACCAGCAATGATTGGATCACACCCCGGATGAGACCGTTCACTGGACTGAATTTCTGATAGAGTTGCATATCGCCATGGATTATTTGAATCCACCATGACCAACGGAAATAATTAAACAAACGCCGGACCTCTCAGATTCAGAATCTTTGGACGTACAGAGGCAGTTTAGTTTCCATAACGTTCAGAGGGCGCACCATATCCAGGGTCAGTAATTCTAAGTCACCCTCTCCCAGCAATACTCCATCATCGAGTTCCGAACATTCCCAGATCACACTATTCGCAGGAACACATCCACTCTGGGTTTGCAAACAACCCCTGAGAAGCTTTTCAGGTAATATTATTTTCTTCAGCATTGCCCCCCCCCCCCCCCCCCCGCACCCCAGTGTTCAACTGAAAAGAAAAGACTCTCTGCAGATTCACTCCCATTGCATTCGATTAAAATGATGGGGTTGGGTGATGGAATTTTTCGTCCCGGCGAACCGGTTTTCTGGTGCGACGTGACCCAACCGGTAACGGGATTCTCCGAATGGGCAGGCAGCCAATGGAGTTTCCCGTTATGGTCACCCCAACGCCGTTGGGAAATCCGCGAGCGTCAGTGCGCAGCCAGTGAAATGGAGGATCCCGCCAACAGGGAATCCACCCGCTAATTCAAGTACGAAGGCGTTCAAATGGATGATGGAGTACCCAGTCTATAGTTGCTGATTTTTAAAATTAAGTCCTGAGGGCTACAACGTGCTTAATTTGAAGATGAGATGTTGCTCATCCAGCTCGCAATAGGCGTCAGTGGATCCAAACAGCAGGACAAGGACAGATATGTGGCTATGAGAGCAAGGTGCTGAGTTCAAATGGCGCACAACCGTTGGGGCAGCACGGTAGACTTGTGGATAGCACAATCGCTTCACAGCTCCAGGGTCCCAGGTTTGATTCTGGCTTGGTCATTGTCTGTGTGGAGTCTGCACATCATCCCCGTGTCTGCGTGGGTTTCCTCCGGGTTTTCCGGTTTCTTCCCGCAGTCCAAAGATGTGCAGGTTAGGTGGATTGGCCATGATAAATTGCCTTTAGTGTCCAAAATTGCCCTTAGTGTTGGGTGGGGTTACTGGGTTATGGGGACAGGGTGGAGGTGTTAACCTTGGGTAGGGTGCTCTTTCCAGGAGCCGGTGCAGACTCGATGGGCCGAATTGCCTCTTTCTGCACTGTAAATTATATGTAACAGGCCGTCGTAAGTGCTGGTTGAGAGTGTTAGACCATAATTCCATAACACATAGGAGCAGAATTAAGCCACAGGCCCATCGAGTCTGCTCAGCCATTCTATCATGGCTGATATTTTTCTCATCCCCATTATCCTGCCTTCTCCCTATAACCCCTTATTAATCAAGAACCAATCTGCCTCTATCTGAAAGACGCAGTAATTATGGCCTCCGTAGCCTTCTGCAGCAAAGAGTTCCACAGGTTCACCACCCTCTGGCTGGAGTAATCCCTCCTCATCTCTGTTTTGAAGGATTGTACATTTAGTCTGAGATGGTTCCTGTGGTTCAAGTTTTTACTGGAAGTGGACACATCTTCTCCACGTCCACTCTATCCAGGCCTCGCAGTATCCTGTATGTTTCAATATGATCCCCCCTCATCCTTCTAAACTGCAACGAGTACAGACAGAGTCCTCAACAGTTCCTCATACGACAGTATCTTCATTCCAGGGATCATTCTTATTAACCTTATCTGGAACCTTTCCGAGGCCAGCACATCCTTCCTTAGATACGGGGCCGAAAACTGCTCACAGTACTTAAAACGGGATCTGACCAGAGCCTTATATTATCTTAGAAGAACATATCTGGTCTTGTATTCTGGCCCTCTCGAAATGAATGCTAACATTGCATTTGCCTTTCTAACTGCCGGCTGAACCTGTACGTGAAATTAAGAGAATCGCGAACAAGGACTCCCAAGTCTCTCTGTGATGCTGACTTCCTAAGCATCTTCCCTTTTAGAAAATAGTCTATGCCTTTATTTCTTTCTCAAAGAGCATAAGCTCAATATTTTCCACATTGTTTTCCACGTCCCAATTCTTTGCCCGAAAAGCCATCACCAAGTCTGCGTTTACTCTCCCCAACGCAGAAGAGGTTGCATTGAGAGCAACGAATAAAGTTGAGAAAATTGAAGGACGTGCCAGTGAAAGGCTGCTTCACCAGAAAGGAGAGTTTGTTACCGATAATTTTGAGACGGAAGGAGATAATGCGACAGTACTTTTAACACAGTCTGCGATTGTAAGGGAGGATGTTGTAGGAAGGGTCAGTTTTATTGAATGTTATGGAAGTGTGAAGACGGATTTCAAGGAGTCTGCAGTACCTGGGGAATGTACAACCTGTGGGGGGAGGGGGGGTGGGTTGGTTGGAGAGAGGTGCAGATGTGTTTCGTGGTGGGTTCATGCTGGGCTGGCAGAAATGATGGAGGATGAAATGAAATAAAAATGACATATTGTCACGAGTAGGCTTCAACGAGGTTACTGTGAAAAGCCCCTAGTCGCCACATTCTGGCGCCTGTCCGGGGAGGCTTGTACGGGAATTGAACCGTGCTGCTGGCCTGCTTAGTCTGCTTTAAAAGCCAGCGATTTAGCCGAGTGAGCTAAACCAGACCCTTGAATGCGGAGGCCGGGTGGTGTGGAAATGATAATAGGGAGACACTATCATGTTTCTGGCATAGCACGCCACTGGCACAGTGGTCAGCATTGCTGCCTGTGCGCTGATGTTCTGGGTTCAAATCCCGGCCCTGGGTCACTTTCCGTGTGGAGTTTGAACATTCTTCCCGTGTCTGCGTGGGTTTCACCCCCACAACCCAAAGATAGGTAGGTAGATTGTCCTCGCTAAATTGCCCTTTAACTTGAAAAGGATAATAATTGCGTACTCTAAATTTATTTTTTAAAAGTTTCCGGGGTGTTGTGTGAGGAAGATGGTGGGCAGTAGTGCGAGAAATTTGTTGAACACGGGTGAGAGCCCTGTCAACCATAGTAAGGTCGTGGGCTCAACCCTCTTTAACGAAAACGCGGACATGCCGGAAGGGCCATTTTCAATGATGGCATCAGCAGAACAGAGGCGACGGAGGTGGAGAAACTGGGAGATTGAGATTCAGTCCACACAGGAAACAGGGTCTGAGGATCGGTACACGAGATCGTTGTGGATTTGGTGCACTGGCAATGAATATAAATGTTCCGTCTATCGCTGGAGGTGGAGAAAGACAGGTCAAGGAATGGAAGTGAAAGCAAGTGCCGGAGAATGGTTCTGTAATGATGAAAGAGGGTTGAACACTTGAAGCAAAAGCGATGAATGTTTCCAGTTCCAGACAAAATATTGCAGCGTTACCAATCCAGTCATTGAATGTCTTTCTGAATGACTTTCTGAATGAGCCTAACATGTGGAACCTTAACAAATGCTTTACTGAAATCCATATACACCACGTCCACTGCCCGACGTTCGTGAATGTGTCTCGTCACATCCTCAAAGAATTCAATGAGGCTTGTGAGGCATGACTTGCCCCTCACAAAGCCGCACTGACTATCTTTACTCAAACTATGTTTTTCCAAGTAATCATTAATCCGATCTCTCAGAATCCTTTCCAATATCTTTCTCACCACAGACGGAAGACTGAGTGGCTTGTAAATCCCGGGGAATTCCCTATTTCCATTTCTTGAACAAGGGAACAACATTCGCCTCCGTCCAATCATCCGGTATTACTCTAGTGGAGAGTGAGGACGCAAAGATCATCGCCAACGGCGCAGCAATCTCCTCCCTCGCTTCCCATAGCAACCTTGGGGGTATCCCGTCTGACCCCGGGAACTTATCTTTTCTGATGCTTTTCAAAATGTGTAGCACGTCCTCCTTCTTAATATCAACCTGTTCGATCCTATTAACTGGTTCACGCTGTTCTCAAGAGCAACAAGATCCCTCTTCCTGAAACAAACTATTAATTTCGGGCCTTCCCTGGCTCCTGACTCTAAGCACAGGTTCTCGCCATTGTCCCTGATCGGCCCTGCTGTCACACTGATCATCCTCTTATTTCTCACATAAATCTATAACGCCTCGGAGTTTTTCCAAACCCTTCCCGCCAGGGCTTTTTCTTGTCCCGGTCTATGTCTGAAGATGGAGACAGACAACTCATGGAAGGGAAGTGAAAGGAAGTGCCGGAGATGGAACCTGTAATGATGAGAGAGGGGGGACACTGGAACCAAAAGCGACGAATGTTTCCAGTTCCAGACAGAATACTGCAGTGTCACCAATACAGTCATCGTTGTTGCAGAAATTGTGTTGCGGGATGGGATCGCAGTAGAACTGGAATACGGAGTTTTCAATATCGTCAAAAAAAGACAGACAGAGCTGGGCCCAAAATTGAACCCATGACCGCAGCATTTAATAACAAGAGAAACAGACATAAGAGAGACTTATGAGTAATGTGAGATCGTGGAGTTAGTTGACACAGCAACAGAATGGACAACACGCTGAAGATACAAACAGCAAACAGAGAGAATAGTTATTTCAACGGAAAATTAGATTCTCGAAAGCTCACTTTCCGCTGCTGTATTTTGATCAAAAAAATAAGTCTCCCAATAACTCCGTGAAAAACAAGTGACTGAATGGGCTGGCGTGGTTTGTGTGTTCAGTTCAACATATTTACAAATCGTTTGAAGCCGCAACACTGTTTTAATAAAATACACAAATGAATGAGGATCGTTAGATTTCATTTCTTAATTAATAGAAATTAGAAAATATGACAATATCAATAGGAATACTTTACTCGTGAGGTATTTTTAAATGCGGGGCTGCAGGAGATATCTTGTTCTGATTGGAGGAGTTCAATACAAAATAGAGAATTCGATGAATTCAACTTGTAGCAATAAATGTCAAACACCTTCAAAAAACAGCCGACCTCTTCCTGTTTTGAATTTTTCCAGAGTTAAAACTGAAAGAAAGGGGGAGAGAGGGAGAGAGAGATAATGAGAGAGAGAGAAAGAGAGCGTTTTCAGAGAACATCCATCCAAACAAATACACGATTCCAGAACAGAACCAACTTCTTTCTATCCAGCCTATGACCCACACGCAACAGAAATGTACATCGACAGATATTCCCAGTAATAGATGGATAACTAAATCAGATTTTCCTCTCTTGCGAGAGACGCACATTAAGTCTAGGCTGACAGATACATCCAGTCATCCTTGTTCGCTGTTGTCAGATGTTCCACTCTGATTAGTGATTCACACTCTAATTCCATAATTATTCACAATAAACCTGACTGCAAAGAGATTGCCTTCACTGGTATCCAATCTAACGTTATACAAGATTCAATTCCATAGACCTCAGAACAGTACAGAACAGTACAGGCCCTTTGGCCCACGATATTGTGCCGACCTCGTATCCGAATCGGCGATCAACCTAATATAATGCACTTCAATTTACTGTTCTACAAATGCTTGTCAAAGAGTCGCTTAAATGTCCCGAATGACTCTGACTCCATCATCCCCGCTTGCAGTGCATTCCACGCACCCACCACTCTTTGCGAAAAGAACATAGAACATTACTGCGCAGTACATGCCCTTCGGCCCTCGATGTTGCGCCGGCCTGTGAAATCCCTCTAAAGCCCATCTACACTTCCCTGAGGGACGATAAAGGAATAGTGTAGATGGGCTTTTGAGGGGTTTCACAGGTCTGCGCAACATCGAGGGCCGAAGGGCCTGTGCTACGCTGTAATGTTCTATGCTCTATGTTCTATTAACCTAGATCAGACATCACCCCATGCTTTCCTCCTATAACCTTAAAATTATATTTCCTCATGATAGACATTTCTACCCTGCGAAAGAAATTCCTGCCAACCCACTCTAACCTTGCCTCTCATCAATGTGCACCTCTGTCACCTCGCCCCTGCTCCTTCTTCGCTCCATGGAGAAACGCACGATCTCCCTCAACCGTTCTCCATAAGATATGTTCTACATTAGAGGCATCATCCTAGTAAATTTCCTTTGCATAATCCCCAAAGCATCCACATCCTCCCGATAATGAGGCGAACAGATCTGGACAAAATATTCCAAGTGTGGTCTAACCAGGGTTTCATAAAGCTGCTGTAAAGGCTCGCGGCTCTGAAATTGATTTTCATGTTAATGAAAGCCAACACAACATAAGCCTTCTTAAAAACCCAATCAACCTGTGTGGAAACTTTGGGAGGGCAGCACGGTAGCATTGTGGATAGCACAATTGCTTCACAGCTCCAGGGTCCCAGGTTCGATTCCGGCTTGTGTCACTGTCTGTGCGGAGTCTGCACATCCTCCCCATGTGTGCATGGGTTTCCTCCGGGTGCTCCGGTTTCCTCCCACAGTCCAAAGATGTGCACGTTAGGTGGATTGGCCATGATAAATTGCCCTCAGTGACCAGAATTGCCCTTAGTATTGGGTGGGGTCACCGGGTTAGGGGATAGGATTTAGGTGTTAAATTTGGGTAGGGTGCTCTTTCCAGGAGCCGCTGCAGACTCGATGGGCCGAATTGCCTCCTTCTGCGCTGTAAATGCTTTGTAAATTCTATGTACGTGGACCCCAAGATCCCTCTGTTCTTCCGCACGTATAATAATCCTGCCTTTAACCCTGTGTTCAGCATTCAATTTCGACCTTCAGCAGCATCTGCCACTTCTCAGCCCAACTCTGCAGCCTGCTAATGTCCTTTTGCAACCTGCAACAGCCCTCCCTACTATCTACAACTCCACCAACCTTCGTGTCATCGACAAACGTACTAACCCAGACTGCCACTTCCTCGTTCAAGACATTTATAAAAATACCCAAAGAGCAGAGATCCCAGAAAACAGATCCCTGCGGGAGACCACTGGTCACCGACCTCTAGGCAGAATACTTTGCATCCACGACCACTCGCTGTCTTGTTTTGACCACGCACTTCTTTGTCCTGACAGTAAGATTTCCCTGCATCCATGCCATTTAACTTTCTGAATGAGCCTCCCATGGGGAACCGTATCAAATGCCTTATTGAAATCCATAAACACCACATCGAATGTCCAACATTGTCAATGTGTCTCGTCACATTCTCAAAGAATTCAATGAGTCTTGCGAGGCATGACCTACCCTTCACAAAGCCATACTGACTATCTTTACTCAAACTATATTTTTATAAATAACCATTAATCCTACCTCTCAGAATTCTTTCCGATATTTTGCTCACCACAGACGTAAGACTGACTGGTGTGTAATTCCCCAGGATTTTCCTATTCCCATTCTTTGAACAGTCGCCTCCTTTCAGTCATCCGGTATTCCTCTCGTGATCAGTGAGGATGCAAAGATCATCGCCAACGGAGCAGCAATCTCCTCACTCTCTTTCCATAGTAACTTTCGATAGGTCCCTTCTGACCATGTGTACTGGTCTATCCTGATGCTTTTCAAAAGTTCTAGCACATCTTCCTTCTTAATATCAACCTGTTCGAGCCCGTTAATCTGGTTGACGCTATTATCAGGAGCAACCTCCTTTTCCTGAAGCAAAATATTCATTTCGGTCCTGCCGTACCTCCTCAGACCGAAGCACAATTTCTCTCCATTATTCATGATCCGCCCTAATCTCAAACTGATCATCCCCTCATTTCTCCGATAAATGTAGAACGCCTTGGGGTTTTCCCTAACGCTTCTCGGACGGGCTTTTATCATGTCCCCTTATCGGTCTCCTAAGTCCATTTTGAGTACCTTTCTGGCTACCTTGTAACCCTCTAGAGACGTGCCAGATCTCAGCTAAACCTTACGTAATCTTCCTTGTTCGATTTGACTTTCTTGTCATCCAAGGCTCCTTTACATTACCATTCCTTCCTCGGCTCAGTGGGACAAAACTTTCCAGCAATAGCAGCATGTGCTACTTAACGAAACTCCACATTACTGTTGCGCATTTCCCGAAGAACAATTGTTCCCAATTATTCTCCTCATGTCCCGTCTGATAGCAGTATAATTCCCTCCAACGACCCTCATCCCCACCCCTCCCGGCCCAGTAACTACATTCGCATACTATCTGCTTCCAACCTTCTACATGACAATGGCAAAGGTCCACGAGTTGTGGTTACGGTCACCGAAATGTTCCCCCAGCATGACATCTCATACCTGGCCTGGTTTGTTGTCAAGTACCAAATCCTTTGTGGCCTTCCCCCGAGTCGGCTTATTCACATATTGTTTCCGAAATCAAGCCTGGACACACCTGACAAAATCTGGTCCATCCTAACCATTTGAACTAAGGAGGTTTCTGTCATAATTAAGGAAGTTGAAGTCACCAATGACAACAACTCGGTTACTTCTGCACCTTTCCAGGATCTGCAGCCCACTCCGTTCCTCCATCTAACTGCTGCTACTGGGTGCATCTATGGAAAACTCCCAATCAAGTGACTCCTCCTTTCTTGTTCCTGACTTGCAACCATACTGACTTATTCGACAAACCCTCTTCGACTATCTCATTTTCTGCAGCTGTAACGCACTCCTTAAGTAACAATGCCACTCCTCATCCTCTTTTTCCTCCTTCCCTGTTCTTCTTCAAACATGTAAACCACGGCAATTCGAACAACCACTCTTGCTCCTGTGAAGTCCATGTTCCTGTAATGGCCACATCATCGTAGTTCTGAGTAATGATACCTGCTGTAAGTTCATCTCCCTTATTCCTGACACGTCTTGCATTGAAACAGACACACTTTAACCTATCCCACTGAATGGAGTTTTGCCCAATCAACTGTCTACCCTTCCTCACAGACTTACTATTTCCGCCGCTTCGACAGCTACCACATCTCTTTTCGGTAACTCTGGTACTCTTATGTCTGACCGTTTCCATCCCTGCCGCTGACTGTAACGCAGCTATTCTAGTTCTGAACTTTTCTGTAGCTACCTCTCTGTAACTCCTCTCTATTAGAACCTCTGCCACCCGGGTGAACCGAAGTTCATCCAGCTCAACCTCCAGTTCCCTAATGTGGTGCCCCAGGAGCTGGAGTTGGGTGCACTATGCTAAGAACATAAGAACTAGGAGCAGGGGTAGGCCACCTGGCCCCTCGACTCTGCTGCGCCATCCAATAAGATCATGGCTGATCTTTTTTGGACTCAGCTCCACTCTCCTGCCGGAACTCGATAAGCCTTAATCCCTTTTTTCTTCAAACAAACTATCTATCTTCATCTTAAAATAATTTAATAAAGGAGCCTCAACTGCTTTACTGGGCAAGGAATTCCATAGATTGACAACCGTTTGGTTGAAGAAGTTCCTCATAAGGTCCATCCTAAATCTACTTTCTCTTATTTTGTGGCTATGCCCCCTAGTTTTACTTTCGCCCGCATGTGGAAATAACCTGCCCGCATCTATCCTCTTTTCCGTTCATAATTTAATATATTTCTATATTATCCCCACGCATCCTTATCAATTTCAACGAGTACTGTTTTAGTCTACTAAACCTCCCCTCGTAATCCAACCACTTGAACTCTGGGATTAACCTCGTGCATCGTCTCTTCACACGCTCCAGCACCGGTACGTCCTTTCTCAGGTAAGGACACCAAAACTCAACACAATACTGCAGGTGTGGCCTCACTAACACCTTATACAATTGCAGCATAACCTCCCTAGTCTTAAACTCGATCCCTCTAGCAATGAAGGACAAATTTACACTTGCCTTCTTAATCACCTGTTGCACCTGGAAACCAACTTTCTGCGACTCATGCACTAGCACACCCAGGCCTCTCTGCACAGCAGCACGCTTTAATATTTTATCATTTAAATAATAATTTGTTTTGCTGTTATTCCGACCAAAATGGATAACCTCACATTTTTCAACAATGTATTCCATGTGCCAGACCGCAGCCCATTCACTTAACGTATCCAAGTGCCACTGTAGACTTCCGGGATACACTGCACTTTTCTTTACTACTCATTTTAGTGTCGCCTGCAAACTTGGACAAATTGCACTTCGTCCCCAACTCCAAATCATCCATGCCAAATGTGAACAATTGTGGGCGCAACATTGATTCCTGACGGTCATCACTAGCCACTGACTGCCAACCAGGGAAACACTCATTAATCCCATCACTTTGCTTTCTGTTTATTAACCTATCCTCTATCCATGTTCGTACTTTACCCTTAATGCCATGCATCTTTATCCCATGCAACAACCTTTTGTGTGGCATCTTGTCAAAAGCTTTCTGGAAATCCCGATATACCACACCCATTGCCTCCCCGTCATCTACCGCACTGGTAATGTCCTCAGCAAATTGCTCTGAATTAGTTACGTTCAACGTGCTCTTTATGAATCCATGCTGCGTCTGCCCAATGGGACAACTTCCATCCAAATGCCTCACTATTTCTTTCTTGACGATAGATTCCAGCATATTCCCTGCCAACGAAGTCAAGCTAACTGACCTATAATTGCACGCTTTCTGCCTATCTCCTTTTTAAATCAGCGGTGTCACATTTGCAAAATTCCAATCTGCCCTAACCACCCAAGAGTCCTCTGAATTTTGGTAAATTAAAATTAGTGGATTTCCCATTTCCCTAGCCATCTCTATTAGCACTCTGTGATGCATTCCATCAGGACCAGGAGACTTGTTACCTTTATCTCCATTAGCTTGCCCATTACTACCTCCTCCACCGCATCTCAAGGTCCTCATCTGTCATAGCCTCATTTACATCAATCAATGATGTTATTCGTGTCTTCCACTGTGCAGACCGACCCAAAAAAGCTGTGCAGTTCCTTAGTCATTTCGTCATCTCCTATTATTATATCTCCCTTCTCATACTCTGAAGGAACAAAATTTACCTCAGCCACTCTTTTTCGTTTTATTTATTTGCACTAACTTTTACTACCTCTTTTTTTTAATTCTGTGTAGGTTTACTCTTACAGAATATCTTACTTTTCATATCGCGTTTTACAAGATTTGTATTTCCCCCTAAACATTTCCCAGTTCGCTCGACTCCCACTAATCATTGCCACTTCCTATGCTTTTTCCTTCAATTTGATACTCTCCGTTATTTCCTTAGATAGCCACGGTCGATTTTCCCTCTTTCTACCGTCCTTCCTTGTTGTTGGTATAAACCTTTGCTGAGCACAGTGAAAACTCGCTTTGAAGGTTATCCACTTTTCCTCAACTATTTCACCCCAAAGTATTTGTCCCCAGTCTACCTTTGCTCACTCTTATCTCATTCAAGTGTTACCTCCTTTGATTACGCACAAAACTCTCGCGTTTGATTTTACCTTCTCACCCTCCATCTGTATTTTAAATTCCGCTATATTGTGATCGCTCCTTCCGAATAAATTCCCGCAAATATAGTCAGCGGGGACTCGAGAGGGTCCTTAATATCCATATCCTACTGGAAGAGTATGCAACAGCTGACACCCCTCTGATCTGTACTCCCAAAGATATTTAATTGGTGAAAGTAATCCCGTCAGGAACAGACAGCGGTCATGGTCGGTTGGTGTGAGGGATCCGATCCATAGTCATGTTAAATGCATTTTGCCTTAGGTCTATTATCGTTGATCAGGCGTCTGTATAACAGTGATCACAAGATCAGCATTAAACATGTTCAGTAACGTTTAAAATCAGAGAGCTGCTCACACACATAATTATTTAAATGGTGATAGTTGGGGCAGCACGGTGGCACAGTGGCGAGCATTGCTGCCTGCGGCGCTGAGGACCCGGGTTGGAATCCCGGTCCTGGGTCACTGTCTGTGAGGAGTTTTACACATTCTCCCCGTGTATGCGTGGATTTCACCCCACAACCCAAAGATGTGCAGGTTAGGTGGATTGCCCACGTTAAATTGCCGTTAATTGTAAAAAAATATTTGGATATTCTAAATTTATTTTAATTTTTTTTTTTAAATGGTGGTAGTCACTTACCTGGAACACCAACCTCAGCGAGACTGGATAGAATATTTTCTCAGCTTAATTATCATCAGTCCAATCTCTCGTTCTCAGATTGCTTCAGCGATAGCTGTCACTTGACGGTGATCATGCAGTGATTCAGTTCCGATTGTTCGAGCCTTTCCCTTGGCTTTTCTACTGCACTGTCGTCTGTAGCTGCCTCTTTAACTATGACGATTCAGTGATTTTGTTCGAGTTGTTTGTGTGTTTCTCTGGGTGATTTTATTGCACTCTGAGACGCAGCTGCCTCATTAACTGTGACGGATCAGCTGAGTGGGATCATGGTGACCATTCATTGCATATTTCAGTGAATGATTCAGGGAAAATTCAGGTGTATGAAGTAGCAGAAATAGAAATGAAGGGTGAGACAGGGGCCAATGTTAAATCCCGGTCATGGGATTGCCCATTTTGAGTTGCACACTCTCCCCGTGTCTGCCTCTGTGTGACCCGCACAATTCAAAGATGTTCAGTGTAGGTTGATGGGCCACGCTAAATCTTTCCTTAATTTAAAAGAAATGGACACTGGGAAATGTTTTTTAATAGTCTCTAAGTATATATTGGAGTGTTGTTCCGTTATAAATATTAAATTGATGAGGAGAAAGAGACCATCACATATAAAAACAGTTAAATAGTGGGCAGAAATTCATCAAGTGCTTATGGGAAGGGAATTTTGTGGGGACCGTAGCAAGGTAGCACAAGTGGATAGCACTGTGGCTTCACAGGGCCAGGGTCCCAGGTTCAATTCCCCGCTGGGTCACAGTCTGTGTGGAATCTGCACGTTCTCCCCGTGTCTGCGTGGATTCCTTCCGGGTGCTCCGGTTTCCTCCCACAGTCCAAAGACGTGCAGATTAGGTGGACTGGCCATAATAAATTCCCCTTAGTGACCAAAGGGTTAGGAGTGGTTATTCGGTTACGGGGATCGGGTGGAAGTGAGGGCTTAAGTGGGTCGGTGCAGGCTCGATGGGCCAAATGGCCTCCGTCTGCACTGTACGTTCTATGTATCTATGTATGTGGTTCCAGCAGATGATCATTTAGCTGTTAAATAAAAATGTCAAGCTGAACTACAAAAGCATTTCCATTGGTCTGGACAGTAAGAGGATGTATTTGAATGTTGTCGTACATTTTACATATTTCAGGCAACAGGAAAAACAAATCAATTGGCAATAAATCCAGCACCCTGAATACTAAATGGGACATCTACAATTGTCCCACGCCCTCTGTAATCCAGGACAAAGCGAAGCAAATCCATGGCAACATTGCCACGTGGACGTTCCCCTCGAAGCCACTCACCAGCCTGACTTGGAAAAATATCGCCGTTCCTTACTGTCGCTGGGGAACATCCTGATACTTCGTCATCATTAGCACATTCGGTGTACCTACATGGACTGCAGCGGTTCAAGACGACTGCTCACCACAACCTTATCAGTAGCAAGGAGGGATATTCAATAAATGCTGGCCTAGCCAGCGAAGCCCACATTCCTTCAAAATGAACAAAAGTAATAAACCTGATTGAGTGGGACCCCTGTCTGAAATGTAAAGAGTGGATAAGTACTTGATGACACATCGATGTGGGCACTAGGTTTCTGGTCGCCATTCCAGTGAGGCATATTACAGCTAAGAGGGTTGTAGAGGAGTTATTGACTTATGATCAGATGCGGACGACCAAATGATTTGAATTCAGATCAGGGGACCAGGTTATGTCGACGTTATTCCTGGCAGCTATGGATAGCTTACGAATAACGAGTGTTCGAACAGCTGCAGTAAATTCGAATGACTATATTGAGGGCCTACATTCATGAATATGCAGAAAATTGGGATGCAGTAATTTGGCCAAAAATCATTTTAAAATTACACCAGATGTGATGCAAAAGGAAGCGAACAATAAGTCGAACCTCAGAGTGTTGATATTGGGGTGAATGTATTACAATTTTTAGAAGTGATCGGTGAACCACGGTGTAGCAAGATTTAGTTAGCCTTCACAAATTGAAAGGAAATTGAATTATTTGATAAGAACGCCAGAGAGCAGTTAAACGCACAGAGTGTGAGATTCTAATATGCTCAAATCTAATTTTGGTGTGGAAGGAAAGCAGTAGGAAGATGTGTTAGTTGTTGTGACTCAGAGAGAAGAGATAACTCCGATGATCGTTAATTTAACAATCTTCAAACTAGAATAGACAATGAGGAAGTGATCAGAAATTGAGATAAACTACTGAATTACTTTCCAGAGGGAAGGTGCAGTCACATGGGGCTACAGTTGGGAACATATTAGGAAGCTGAAAATTAATTACTCTGATGTAGATGATAGGGATTTATATTCAAATTAAGCGGCATACATTTCCCTCAATGCAATAAAGTCGGCAAAAGTTCAATATGGGTTTGAAAGCGTTCGAGGATCCATGAAAATGAATATTAGTTGCATAAATTTGAACTCACCTATTGCGATGGTAACAAAACAGGATGCAATACCGTGGTTAAATGTGCACTAGGAAAGTCATATTCGTTACGTAGCCCTGATTTCAAAGACTGTGAAAAAAAGGTGACACAACTGAATGTTATTCTTAAATTTGACCTACGTAAAGGAAGGATGCTGTAAATTATCTTTATCAGACAGGGAGAATGAAGTTTCGGACTTCGAAATACGAGTTCGTCTGTATAAGTTGAAAGGTATGCCATTTTCCATGAAGACTGCACGTGCAACATTCTAAGATTAACCAACAAGTTCATTTCCGGACTAAGTAACTGCTCCATATATACAGACGTTCTGGTGCTGTCCACTGAAATGTGGAAGGAGCATTTTTTGGAACATTTAACGGAATTGTTCAATCGACTGCAGGATTCTGATTTGGAGAGAACTGCATTTCCGAAAGCTCAAGTGTCATTCTTAGGACAGAAAGTTGGGCATCGTCAGGGCCAGATAGAATGTGAAAACTAAAGCAATTGGACAGCTCCCAAAACCGTCAGCGAGAAGAGACGTTCTGAGATTAAAGGGCATGAGTAGTTTCTAAACGATCTTCGTGCCATATTTTAGTTTTGTTGTTGCTAATTGAACCAATATCGGCACAGATAACGCAACCCGCGCGAGAAACCAATGTCGCTGTAAACCATGACGTTGCACTTGGAAGCCTCAGAGGAGGAGGGCTGTTGAATGTTGTGTCACGGATCCGAATCCTGCACCGATATGGGTCAAGTTAAATGATCATCCAGTGAATATTGAAATGAACACTGTTGCTGCCATCTTCGTTGTTCTCTGTATTCAGGCGAATTCGTGGTTATGTGTCTGACGGTCACTGACGAACAACGGGGACAATTTGATGATCATCGAAAGTACCATGATTCCAGTAATTTATGGAGGCCTTTTATTCTGTGGTGCAGCGACTGGGACCGAATTGTTTGGGGCCCGACTGGTTAACAATCTTCCCTTTTGACTGGCAACACGTGTTATGAATGGAGACCGGCGATTTATATGATATGTTCGGTAAATATGTGGAGGTCTGGGCAGGATAATATGGGCCAAACTCCGAAAAATCAAGGCAAGATCTGTTCCGTACACGTTGTTTCTGCATGTTCTAACGGAACAACGGCGTCAGTAGCAGCAGGGGTTTCAGACGACTTGTCTAGTTTACAGAATGGGCAGTGTCAGTTGTAATAGTAATGAAGCCCGAAAAACTCGTCCGGCTCTGTGGTGAAAATGAATTCGTGCATCTGAAGCAGTCTCGGATAACGCGGTTAGAGGAGCTGTATGAGAGATTGGCTGCAGATGAGTCATGGTTATTTACAGTTAGATCTCTGAAGAGGAGAAGTGTGTATTCCATGTTTGATCAGAGACTCATCTCGGTATTAGGGATGCGCAGGGATGGTCTGAACCCTGTGATCTATAATTTTCATGCTCGAAAAGGGACTCCAACTCAGAACAACGGCACTGGCTCCAACCGCTTTTGGGATTGGTCAACGAACATTGGACGGTCATTGCCAACCTGGCAAATCTGTTAGCTCCGCTATATGTGCTGTTAAGGAAGGAGCAGGAATTGTTCTGGCAACCTTCACAGGAAAAAGCGCATGTTGTTGTTGAGAAATGTCTGCCCTCAACGCAACGTTTGAAGCGTTGTGATCCGGATGACGCCACCAATATTTTATTGTGATGTTTCCCCGCTGGCATCCGCGCAGTGCCGGCCCATGCTTGGGACAATGACGTGGAGCGCCCCATTGTAAAAACTTCACATCGAGCGCCCCATTGTGGTCACTTCTCATGGAGTGCTCTATTGCGCAAACTTTTCACGCAGCTCCCCGTTGTGATCAGTTGAGAACTAGGATCAGGAGTAGGCCATCTGGCTCACGAGCCTGCTCCGCCATTCATTGAGATCATGGCTGATCTTTTGTCGACTCAGCTCCACTTTCCGGCCTGAACACCAGACCTTAATCCCTTTATTCTTGAAATAACGATCGATCTGTATCTTAAAAACATTTTATGAAGGAGCCTCAACTACTTCACTGGGCAAGGAGTTCCACATATTCACAACCCTTTGATGAAGAAGTTCCTTCTAAACTCTGTCCTAAATCTACTTTTCCTTGTTTTGAGGCTATGCACCCTAGTTCTGCTTCCACCTGCCAGTGGAAACAACCTGCCCGCATCTGTCCTCTCTATTTCTGCATAATTTTGGCAGTTTCTATAAAATCCCCATTCATCATTCTAAATTCCAATGAGTACAGTCCCAGGCTGCTCAACCGCTTCTGTAATCCAACCCCTTCACCTCTGGGATTAACCTTGTGAATCTTCTCTGCACACACTCCAGCGCCGATACGTCCTTCCTCTGGTAAGGTGACCAAAACTGAACACAATACTCCAGGTGTGGCCTCACTAACACTTGATACAATTGCAGAATAACCTCTCTAGTCTTAACCTCCAACCCCCCAGCAATGAAGGGCAAAATTCCATTTGCTTTCTTAATCACATGTTGCACCTGTAAACCAACTTTTTGCGACTCATACAGCAGCACACCAGTATCTCTCTGCACAGCAGCATGTTTTCATATTTTATCATTTAAATAATAATCAATTTTGCTGTAATTCTTCCGAAAATGGATAACCTCACATCTGTCAACATTGTATTCAATCTGCAAAAACCTAGCCCATTTACCGAACCTATCCAAAACCCTCTGCAGACTTACAGTAGTGTCTGCACTTTTTGCTTTACCACTCATCTTGGTGTCGACTGCAAAATTGGACACATTGTCCTTGGTCCCCAACTCCAAACGTTTATGTAAATTGTGAATAATTGCGGGCCCAATACTGAGACTGTGGTGAGCACAGTAAGAAGTCCCACAACACCAGGTTAAAGTCCAACAGGTTTGATTCAAACACTAGCTTTCGGAGCGCAGCTCCTTCCTCAGGTGAATGGCGAGGTATGTTCCAGAAACATTTATATAGACAAAGTCAGAGATGCTGGACAACGCTTGGAATGCAGGCATTTGCAGGTAATCAAATCATTACAGATCCAGGGAGAGGGATAATCACTGGTTAAACCTCTTAAACAATTTACACCTCTTTAACCTGTGATTATCCCTCTCTCTGGATCTGTAATGATTGTCATATGACCTGTCATAGCCTCATTTCTATCAGTCACTGGCATGTTATTTGTGTCTTCCACTGTGACGACCGACCCAACGAACCTGTTCAGCTCCTCAGCCATTTCCTCATCCCCCATTATTAAAACCCCCTTCTCATCCTCGAAAGGACAAATATTTACCTTAGCCACTCTATTTTGTTTCATATATTTGTAGAAACTTTTACTATCTGTTTTAATATTCTGAGCAAGTTTACTCTCATAATCTGTTTTACTCTTCCTTATAGCTTTTTAGTAGCTTTCGGTTGCCCCCTAAACATTTCCAAATCCTCTAGTCTCCCACTAATCTTAGCCACTTCGTATGCTTTTTCCTTCAATTTGATACTCTCCCTTATTTCCTCAGATATCCACGGTCGACTTTTCCTCTTTCTGCCCTCCTTCCTTTTTGTTGGGATATACCTTTGCTGAGCACTGTGATTAATCGCTTGCAATGTTCCCCACTGTTCCTGAACTGATTCACCATAAAGTGTTTGTTCCCAGTTTACCTTAGCTAGTTCTTCTCTCATTCCAGTGTGGTCCCCTTTATGAACACAGAGTGAGCCTGGTTTAGCACAGCGCTAAATCGATGGCTTTGAAAGAAGACTAAGGCAGGTTAGCAGAATGGTTCAGTTCCCGTACCATCCTCTTTGTATAGGCGCTAGAATATGGCGACCAGGGGCTTTCACAATAACTTTTTTGAAGACTACTTGTGAAAATAAGCGATTTTCATTTTAATTTCATTTCTTCCAACAGTCCATGATGTGCGGGTTAGGTTGATTAGCCATGCTAAAGTGCGCTAAGTATCCCAAAGGTTTAGTGCGGTCACTGGGTTACGGGGATAGGGTGCAGGTTTGGGCTTGGGTGGGATGCTCTTTCCAAGTGCCGATGGAGACTCGATGGCCCTTACGGCCTCCATCAGCACTGTTAATTCTATGAAATCAATCTGACATTTTCAAGCCAAAGGAGGAAAATAGCGACATAGAAGAGGTACCACGATTGAGGGCGACAGGGCGAATAATTCGCGCTTCGGATGCGATCTATATTTGCAAATTTGGTGATGGAGCAGTATCGCTCCAAGGAATAGAACTGTAACAAGCGGATCCGGTATTGCACGAATTGTGGTTGAAGGGAACTTTCACATGAAACACCTGGCCCACGTGTAGAAGCGAGACGCCGTACATCCGGACACTCGAGCGGCAGTAGTGGCATGTCCATCGCACCTGCCATGTGCTGGCAGCCTGCTGTTCCATCCGCCCAGCTCTGAGCTGTCCAACGGGATGAGGATGACACCGGACGCGAGGTCGACGCAGCAGAGTCGTTATCGACGGACCGAATGATTGCCGGAACCGAGGTACTGGCAAGAACTATTCGAGAGCCGGCCAGGTGCTGCCAGGGTCAAAGCAAAACCATGTGCAAATCAGCACAGAAATTCCCCAACAAATTGGGACTTTCGAATTGGGGGCATTAGTCACCACGGGGACTGCATCGAAACCGTCACTGAAAACGCGGTGGAACTCGGGGTGTCTGAGTTTACCAGATGTGGGCCGAGGCACGTGCGTTATGCTCATTGTGGACTATGAAGCGAGTTGTCCCAAAACAAGACTTGGTGATTAGCTCTCTGCGCAGGGACTGCACTGGCAGTGATACACTGTCTTGCACAGAACTTCTAAGCAGTTAAATACATCTATGTCCACTTTCCGCCAGCTTCCTCTGAGTGAATAGGTACCGTTTTCTGAGGAGAGCGTGAACCTTTCAGGTACACACGTAAATGCTTCTGTCCTTTTTTGATTAGAAACCTCTCTATGAAAACTGCTTGCTACATAGTTACCTTTCACCAATAATTACGTCATCTCTATCCCCCCTCAAATTCCCACAAATTATATCTTGTCTCTAACCTTAAAAGTACACCCCCCTCATTGATGACAGTTCAACGAAGGGGAGCATCTCTTTCCTTTCCTCCCTGACAATATCCGTTACAATTCTATGCAGCTAAATCACGTCCACTCTGCCTTCTCTGCCGTAAATAAAACACAGGAGTCTATATAGCCTCTCTCCAGTACTCTAATGCTTAAGCAGAGACACCACCCTGGGGAATAACATCTGCAGCCTCTCCACTGTGATCAGTACTGCACACAGTTCTCTTGTTTGTCCCTACTAACGGTCTGTGCAGCTCCATCACCATGAAATGAAATGAAAATGAAATGAAAATCGCTTATTGTCACGAGTAGGCTTCAATGAAGTTACTGTGAAAAGCCCATGATAACCAATCAATCTATGCTACGACTAATACAGGCAAATGTCCCATATGCATTCTTACATACTCTATTTCCCTGCTCTACTGACTTAAGGAACTGTCGACTAGCGACCTAAATTCCCTCTATTCCTCTGAATTTCCTGTTGCCCTGCCATTCATTGTGTACTCCCATGTGTTTTTACTGATTCCAAAGCGCCTCGTCTGGTACTTTTTTGGATTAAAGTCCATCTCCCTCTTTCTGTTGGCCAAAAAAACAGTTGATACCTTCCTGATACCTGCTTCCTCTCTATTAACTACCATGCCGAACTTGGTGTCATTCACAAATTTACTTCTCATCTCCACAGCCCACTCATCTCCACTCACTCCATCCCAATCTCCACCTGAACGCACATACGCACACACTCGCACATACTCTCACGTACACATGCAAATGCACACACATATTCTCATACACACATACATACACACATGCACACACAAACACACTCACTGACCAGCACACTCAGACATACACATACACACGTGGATGCACACACGCACTCACACACACTCATACAGAGACACATACACACACAAACACATACACCTGCGTACGCATGCATTCACACATACAGACGCATACACACTCATACATACTCACACAGACACAAACACTTTCACAAACACACACGCATAAACACAGGCGCACACATACAAACGCATGCACATACACACAGTCACAAACACATGCACACTCTCACACATATATTCTCACACAGACTCTCTAACGCACTCATACACACATACAAACTCACTTACACATATACACCGCATATACACACATGCACACACAAACACACACACTACACACATGCAAACGCATATACACACTCCCGCAGCACGGTAGCATTGTGGATAGCACAAATGCTTCACAGCACCACGGTCCCAGGTTCGATTCCGGCTTGGGTCAGTGTCTGTGCGGAGTCTGCACATCCTTCCCATATGTGCGTGGGTTTCCTCCGGGTGCTCCGGTTTCCTCCCACAGTCCAAAGATGTGTGGGTTAGGTGGATTGGCCATGATAAATTGCCCTTAGTGTCCAAAAGTGCCCTTTGTGTTGGGTGGGGTTACTTAGTTATGGGGATAGGGTGGAGGTGTTGATCTTGGGTAGGGTGCTCTTTTCAAGAGCCGGTGCAGACTCGATGGGCCGAATGTACTCCTTCTTTACTGTAAATTCCATAACACACCCACTCGCACACACTCACACGCACTCAGACAAACACACACACTAGCACGCACACACCTCACACATTAGCATTCTGATAACCATACACACTTACAGATACGCACACACGCACTCACACACACAAACTCTCACACATTCACACACACTCACACGCACTCACACATACACACTCTCACACATATACACACTCGCGCACACACAAACACACAAACTCACACTTACACATGCTCACTGTCACACAAATACGCACACACTTCCAGACATCCACAGGTACACACATACACTAACTCACACAGACACGCACGCACTTTCACACACACATATACGCAGACGCATACGCACAGACACACACACACACAGATACAAACACATACAAACACAGATACAAACATACCTAGAGGCACACATACACACAAATTAGAATCCATATTGTCTCTACATATCATGAACAATAGGGGACGTCAAAATGATCCGGGCCGTAAACCAATGGAAGCCATCCCACAATCTCACAAAAAATTCCACTCACCACCGTCTATCTCCCATCTCAAATACAGTGTGAGATCCAACTTTCCAAGGCATCCTGGTGTTCAAGTGTTTTTACCTTCTTTGCCATTCTCCCGTCTAAGACCTTGCTAAAGTCTTTCCTCCAATCCTTGTAAAGTAAATCAACGGCACCACACGCATCTACACACAGGATCACCTCTTCAAATGTTTGAATCCAATTGGCTAGGCCTGGGAAGCACGCTGGCGCAGTGGTTAGCACTGCTGCCTCATGGCGGCGAGGACAAAGTGCGATCCTGGCTTAGGGACAATGGCCGTGTGGAGTTTTCACATTCTCCCCCGTGTCTGCGTGATCGTCACACCCACAACCCTAAAAGACGTGCAGGGTAGGTAGATTTCTCACGCACAATTGCCCCAACAGTGACCAAATATGGAACTGGGTACTGTAAATTTAAATGGCATTCTTATGACAAATCCATGCTGGCGATCCCTGACGAAACAATTTCTCTGCAAATGTAAGATAATATGTTCCTTCGGATATGTTTATATAATAGTTCCCAGTGTTTCGATTGGACTCTTTAGTCGATAATTCCTTGGTTTATTCTCGACCACCTTTCTTGAATAATGAAACCACATTAAATGTGCTCCAATCCTCTTTCACCATCACTGAGGCCTGAATTGAATAAAACAATTTCGTGTCAAAGACATTTTCATTTCCTCTGTGCTCTCCCATAACAGTTTTGGATTCAACTTATCTGAACGTCGGGATGGACACACTTTTAATTCCGCCGGAATCCCCAATGCCGTGTCACTGCCGATGTCACAATTTTCAGGAAGCTTGAAATTAAATAAAATGAAAATCGCTTATTGTGACAAGACGGCTTCAAATTAAGTTACTGAGAAAAGCTCCTGGTCGCCACATTCCGGCGTCTGTTCGGGGAGGCTGGTACGGGAGGCTTGCACTCATTTTTCCTGAATTCACGACCAACATTACACGATTTCCATTGAAAACAAATGTGAAAATCTAATTTAATTCGATACCAATTTCCCTGATTCAACGCAGAGATCGTTCCCCTAATCCCTACCTGGCCCATCCTTCTCCTGGTTATGCTCTTCTCCCTACTGTACTTATACAATAGCTTGGTATTTTTCAGAATTCTAACACCAGTGGGTTTTCATGCCCCCCTCTTTGCTTCCCTATTCTGTTATTCAGCTCTGACTCAAATAGACCTCCGTGATTCGCTCCATTTCTGAGTCATGAAAAGCTCTATGTTTTTCCTTATCGACTCCTGAATTGACCGACACCTAGGATTCCATATATCCGCCTGAAGAACACATGCTGGACCTCTACTCATACCGATTCTTAATAAATGACTCCCACTTCCTTGCTGTAGAGTTCGACACATGGACATGTACTCAGTATAAATCTGTACCGAATCTGCCTCACTCTAATAAAGTCTGACTTCCGCCAATCAAAAGCCTTTTTTCGAGATCATCTATTTTTTTATTTTCAATAGCATACTTAAATTGTACTTTATTGTCTTCATTGTCATTAAAATGCACGTCCACTGTCATCAACATTTTATGTCTGGCTTCGTTCCCCATGAATAGATTCAACATCCAATCTCTCCTTGCTGTTTTTTCGATGTATTTACAGAAACATATCTCTTCAATAAAACGGACACACACGTGTGCCACACAAATAACGAAACGCAGTGACTCATATATTTTCTGCCACAGAAAGTCACACAGAGTAATATAGAATCAAGTAGTCATATACACAGAAGTCAAAAGGCTCTTCGATGATTTGAGCGAAAGTGAAAGAGGGAGAGAGAGAGCTGTCTGGTGCTGATTTAACCCGAGGGTCCTCAAAAATGAGGCGAGGGCCGACATTGAGATGGAAAGTCGTTAACTGATATTCTCCGTCATTAGGAATCGAATTCCCACTTTTGGCGTCACATCGCATCACGAAAACTACATCCAAACGTACGGTTAACCAACAGCCCTCAGAAAATGCGAACAAATTCACACATACACCAGGGGCACATGCATCTTCCGCCACACACACTGGCAGAAGCATACACATCTAAAAAAACAGTGACAAAGATTCATCCTCTATCGCAGAAACACAGTCGTATGTTTATCTACTCAGACACACAGGAGCAAACATTTCCATTCAACAGGGGCTGGTTTAGCTAACTGGGCAAAATCGCTGACTTTTAAAGCAGACCAATCAGGCCAGCAGCACGATTCGATTCCCGTACCAGCCTCCCCGGACAGGCGCCGGAATGTGGCGACTAGGGGTTTTTCACAGTAACTTGATTGAAGCCTATTCGTGGCAATAAGCGTTATTCATTTCTGTAAAAGACACACAATCACAACACACACGCACACTGATACAAAACCTGGCAGTGCACGTTCCATGAGTTCCAGCATTACAAGGTTGCAATACAATTGAAATTGGCTATTAATTCTTTGAAAATGTCCAATGTTTCCAGTCTTTGGCTGTCCAATAACAACAATCTGCATGTTTGCAACTTTTAACACTTTTTTTTACAATATCAATGGCCAGAAGTAATAGGCAGAACATACAACGTGTTGAATGTTATCTAATTACGATCACTCTCTCCCACTCCTGAAATGGCACACTCTCTGCAGACACAAGACAAAGAAGCACAGCGGGAAAACAGGATGCAAATAAAATAATACGTAAAGTAAAAGGATACAAGTCTCCGCATCAGATGGACGTCTTCCTGCATCTTCCTTCATTCTCAGCCGTTTGGATGAAGTCTTTGTTTACAGCGTGTAATGATCTTTCACTGAATGATAGGATCGAATGACTTATCTGTAGATCCAGAAACGCCAGGCAGGAAACGTTTTTGGAGAAATAGGGAGAGGGAGGCATAGACTCATCGAAGTATGTGGCACAGAAACGGCCTGTCTGCCTTTCACGTCTGCGTCAGAGAAAAACGACCTGCACAACTATTCTAATCTCATAAAGCAGCAGTCCACCAGCCTTCCCTGGCATCACAAATACCATATCAAAATATGTTTTCAATGTTATCCCTCGCACGACACGCTGGACGAAAAGATTTGTCCTCACATCCACGAAAAGGTTCATGCCCGAACCTTATATCAATGCCCCACGGTCATTGGTCCAGTCATCAAGGAGAAAGTTTATTTTATTTTTATCTCTATGCCAATCATAACTGTATACATCAAAATCATGTATGCTCAATCTTCTCTACTCCAAGGAAAACAACCCTAGTCTATCCAATCTCTCATAATAGCTAAAACATCACATCCCTGTCAACAAACACGTGAATCTCCTCTGTGCCCTTTCACCTTCACATCCCTTCAACAATGCGGTTTCCAGAACAGCACCCAACACGCTTGCTGAGGCCAAAGCACATATTTCCAGCGTGACCTCACTGCTGTCAAACTCTATCCCTCGCCAAATCATGGCAAAGAAGCCATATGCCTTCTTAACCATAGTAGTCAACTGCTCTGCGACCTTAACGGACTGTTGGAACTGTGCACCAACCACTGTGATACTCGGTACTGCCTCTCAGGGTTTTACTATTTATCATGCATTCCCTTGTCTGTTATTCCTGCCGAAATTCATCACTTCGCAGTTGAATTCCATTGATCATTGATCAGCCGATCTGGCCCGCTCGTCGATAACCGACCTGCCTTACGTCAGTGGTAGGAAAATTACTGGCGAGAAGTCTTCGAGACAAGATCTACTCCCATTTGGAAGCAAATGGACCTATTAGCGAGAGGCCGCACGGATTTGTGAAGGGGAAGTCGTGTACGAACTTGATAGAGTTTTTCGAAGAGCTTACAAAGATTTTTTTTTTAAATTAATTTTATTCATGTTTTCAACAACAAATTTTTTTTTTTTTCTTTAAATTTATCACAACAGATAAACACAGTAACCCCTCCCCTCCAACATAAAAACAATAAATTAACAAGAAAAACATATAAGCATAAAACCATGAGGACAAACCCCCATAACGAATCCGTAGCCCTCCCCCACCCTCGGGTTGTTGCTGAAATTTGTTTTAAATATAAATGTTTTTATTGGTTGTTTGGCTGTCTTCCCCCCTCCCCAACCCCCGTGGTTCGCCCCTCCCTCCTCAGGTTTAGTGTCCCTCCCCCCCAGTCCATCTTTCCTCTCCATGCCACGGCTACCTTCCCACGATTCCCGACCATTTTCCCCTGATACTTGGCCACCCGGCTATTCTTCCTCTTGTTCGTTGGCCACAAACAGGTCCCAGAACAGTTGCGTGAATAGCTCCCACGTTCTGTGGAAACCGTCGTCTGACCCTTGGATGGCGAATTTGAGTTTCTCCATTTGGAGAAATTCCGAGAAGTCCGACAGCCATTCTGCAGCTCTGGGTGTTGCTGCTGACCGCCAGCCAAACAGGATTCTACAGCGGTCGATCAGAGAGGCAAAGGCAAGGGCGTCCACCCTCCTCCCCAGCAATAGATCTGGCTGGTCAGATACCGCGAAGACCGCCACTATCGGGCAGTCTGTCCAGTACTCCACGAGACTGGAGCAACACCAGAACATGTGGGCGTGATTGGCCAGGCCTCCTTGGCACCGTTCACGTCTGTCCTCCACCTCTGGGAACAACCTACTCATACGGGTACTTGTTAATGGGCTCTATGTGCCACTTTTAGTTGCGTCAGGCTGAGCCTTGCACACGTGGCGGTGGAGTTGACCATATGCAGTACCTCGCTCCAGATTCCCCACCCTATCTCAATGCCCAGGTCATCCTCCCATTTATTTATTTTTGAGTTCAGTACGGTGTTGGCCTTTTCTACCAGTCAAAGAACAAAGAACAAAGACAATTACAGCACAGGAACAGACCCTTCGGTCCACCCAGCTTGCGCCGATCCAGATCCTTTATCTAAATCTGTCTCCTATTTTCCAAAAGAACAAAGTCGGTCATACATATCGAAACAGTTCCCTTTATCTAGGATACAAAGATGATTGATGCAGGTAAGGCAGTGAGTGTTGCCAAATGGACTTCAGTATGGCCTTCGACAAGGTCCCTCATGGCAGCCTTGTGCAAAAGGTGAAGTCACACGGGATCAGAGGTGAGCTCGCAAGATAGATGCAGAACTGGCTTGGTGATAGAAGGCAGAGAGCATCAATGGAAGGGTGCTTTTCTAATTGGAGGGCTGTGATTCGTGGTGTTCCGCTGGGATCAGTGCTCGGACATTTGCGGTTCGAAGTACATGTTAATGATTTGGAAGAAAATGTTACTGGTCCGGTTCGTACCTTGCAGACGGCACAATGGTAGAATTGTGGATAGTGTTCAGGACTGTAAGAGGATAGAGCAGGATTCAGCTCGTTTGGAGAATTAGGCGGAAAAATGGCACACTCCATGTAAATGTGAGGTAATGCATATTTGAAGGTCTAATGCAGGTAAGGAATATATAGTGAATGGTAGAACTCTCAAGCGTCCTGACAGTCAGAGATATCTTGTTGTACAGGTCCACAAGTCCCTGAAAGTGGCAACACAGGTGGCGAAGGTAGTCAATAAGGCATATGGCATGATTGCCTTCATTGGCCGGGGCATTTAGTACCAGAATTGGCAAGTCATGTTGCAGCTGTTTGGAACCTTAGTTCGGCCACACCTGGAGAATAGTGTTCAATTCTGGTCGCCACACTACCAGAAGGATGTGGAGTATTTAGAGACGGTGCAGAACAGATTTACCAGAATGTTGCCTGGTATGGAGGGCATTAGCTATGAGGAGAAGTTGTGTCAACTCGGTTCGTTCTCACTGGATCGACGGATGTTGCGGGGCAACCTGATAGAGGTCGACAAAATTATGATGGGCATAGACAGATTGGATAGTCAGAGGCTTTTCCCCAGGGCTGAGGGATCAAGTCCGAGGGGGCATAGTTTTAAGGTGCGTGGGGCAATGTTTAGAAAAGATATACGAGGCAAGTTTATTTCATAGAGGGTAGTGGGTGCCTGTAACTCGCTGCGGGAGGAGGTGGTGGAAGCATTGACGATAGTAGAACATAGAACATAGAACAGTACAGCACAGAACAGGCCCTTCGGCCCTCGATGTTGTGCCGAGCAATGATCACCCTACTCAAACCCAAGTATTCACCCTATACCCGTAACCCAACAACCCCCCCCCCCCCCCCGCCCTAACCTTACTTTTTAGGACACTACGGGCAATTTAGCATAGCCAATCCACCTAACCCGCACATCTTTGGACTGTGGGAGGAAACCGGAGCACCCGGAGGAAACCCACGCACACACGGGGAGAACGTGCAGACTCCGCACAGACAGCGACCCAGCCGGGAACCGAACCTGGGACCCTGGAGCTGTGAAGCATTTATGCTCACCACCATGCTACCGTGCTGCCCCGATAGTGACATTTGAGGGACATCTTGACAAATATATGAATAGGATGGGAATAGAAGGGTACGGACCCAGGCAGTGTAGATTATTATTGTTTCGACGGGCAGCACGGTCGGCACAGGCTTGGTGGGAAGAAGAGCCTGTCCCTGTGATGTGTTTTTCTTTGTTATTTGTTCTTTGTAATCTGACTCTATCGTCACAACTTACCACACCACTAATTTTTGTGTCATTTGCGAACATGTTCAGGTACAAATCATTTTATAAACCATTTGAATTTTACAAACCATTTTATTGTCAGTGCATACTCCTCAGCAACACAACTGGCTACCTCTTCACAAATACAATGAATTTGGTCAGAAATGAGATTCCCTTATAAAAACCAAGCTGCCTCTTCTTCATTAATCCATGCAAGTGATATTAGTAGGAGACTCGATGTCAGTGCAAATAAAGGAGTTTTTCTGGCCGCAAACTCGATTCCAGATGGTGTGTTTCCTCCCTGGTGCCATGTCCTGGATTTCTCTGAATGGCTGCAGCGCACGCGAAAACAAGATGGTAAACAGACAGATGTAATTTACCACATTGGTACTATTGATATATGCAGGGACAGACAGGAGGTCCTGCAAAGACAAGAGTTCCATTGGGAGCTAAATAGCATTGTGCTCGTAATCTCTGGACTCTCCAACCAGGGGAGTGCGCATATCAGACATGATATTGGTGAAAGAGCCAAGCTGGTGATTGATGTTTAAGTGGTGGAGCATTTTGCACTCAGTCATGGATAAGGACAAGAGAGGTCCAAGGCGAAGGATAGCTTATTTGGGTAAGGGCCATCAACAGGACAGGCATATCCCCCCAAAAATGAAGATAGAAATATCGTAATTCAGGAAAGATGGTTGACAAGGGAAATTGTAAGCTTAGCCGAAAGGAAAAGGGAAGTAAACGATAGGCCGAGACATCTAAAAACTTTTGAAGCCCTTGAGGAATACAGCGACAGCAGGAATTATCTTAAACGTGCAATTAGAAGGGCCCAAATGGGCCATGACATGTCTTTAGAAAACATGGTCATGAATAATGCCAAACCTTTGTATGCATATATTAGGAGCTAGATGGTAGCAAAGAAGGCATAGGGCCACTCAATAAAGAGAACCACAAGAACGGGGTGAGATCCTGAATAAGTACATCCTATCGGTATTCACCAGGGAGAAGGACCTGCCGGATGCTGAGGTCTGGGATAGGTGTGTGAACAATCTGGAGAACATCAACAGATCAAATTATGAACTGTGGATTATCCTATATTGCATTAAGGTAGACAAGTCCGTCGGGCCTGTTGGGATATTTCCCGGCTTAATCCGGGAGGGAAAGGGAGAAATTGCTGGGGCCTTAACAGATACTTTCACATTTTATTTAACCACAGAAGAGTTGCCACAGGACTTGAGATTAGCCAAAGTTATTTGCTTATTTAAGAAAGGAAGCAGGGATAATCCCAACAAATTATACACCAGTCAGCCTGACATCAGTGGTGGGGAAGCTTTTGGAAAAGATATCGACGGACAGTATTTTTGGACATTTGGATAAAAATTGACTAGTTTGTGACAGGCAACATGTTTTTGTGGGGGGTGGAAAGTCATGTCTCACCAACTTGATTGCGTTTTTTAAAGAGCTGACAAAGGATATCAATGAGAGAAGAGCTGTGCACATATTTGGTTCGGTATTTGGACATATTAATAAGGTATTTGACATCGCCCCACAAGGCAGACTGGTACAAAAATTAAATTCACGTGAGTTTCGGCGTGGGCTTGCTCGATCGATACATGACTGGTTTGGTTACAGAAGACTGAAATTTGCGGTGCAAGAGTGTTTTTTGTTTCAGAATGGAGATCTGCAGCTCGTGGTGTTCCGCAAGTATGATCATGGGAACTATATTGTTTGGAGTATATATTAATGATTTGGAGGAAAATGTGGCGTGTCTCATTGGTAAGATTGCGGATGGCACGAAGATTTGCAGAATTGCAGATAGTGACGAGGATAATCAGAGGATATAACAGGATATAGATAGATTGGGGACTTGGCACAGGAATGGCAGATGGAGTTGAACTCGGACAACGGCGGGGTAATGCATTTTGGACGATCAGAAATAGATATCGATTACACTGTAAGTGGCATAACCCTTCGCAACATTAACATATATGAAAATGAAAATGGCTTATTGTCACGAGTAGGCTTCAATGAAGTTACTGCGAAAAGTCCCTAGTCGCCACATTCCGGCGCCTGTCCGGGGAGGCTGGTACGGGAATCGAACCGTGCTGCTGACTGGTTTGGTTTGCTTTAAAAGCCAGCGATTTAGCTGAGTAAGCTAAACCAGCCCCTTGAACCGGTGTTTCCTTGTAATTAATACGTCCATCCTTGATATAGAGGGATCTTGTCGTGCAGATGCATTTTCTAAAAAAATGGCATCACAGGCGGCAAATGTGATGAAGACGGCAAATGACATGCTTGTCTTCATCAACCGGAGCACTGAGTACAGGGGTTGGGAAAGCTTGTTGCCGCCATATAAAGCCTTGGTTAGGAACCATTGGGAGTATTGGGAGCAGTTCTCCTCACCACATTGCCAGAAGGAAGTGCAGGCTTTGGAGAAGTGCAGAGAAGGTTCACGATGATGAAGACTGGTTTCGAGCGTATTGGCTATGAGGAGAGGTTGAAACGACTCGGATTGTTTTTACTGTAAAGACGGAGCTGAGGGGTGACGTGATAGAGGTATGCAAAATTATGTGAGGCACAGACACGGTGGACAATCAGAGGCTTTATTCAAAGGTGGACGTGTTAATTACAAGGAAACACAGGTTCAAGGTGAGAGCGGGAGATATTAAGGGATATGTGCAGGGTAATATTTGTTTCCATTCAAAGAGTGGTAGGTACCTGGAACACGCTGTCAGAGTGTTTGGTGGAAGCAGGCAGATTAGCAACAATTAAGTGCCATCTGGATAGGTGCAGGAATAGTGAAGAAATAGAGGGATACGGACCGAGTAACGGCAGAAGACCTTGTTTCCTAGTTCGGGCCTCATGATCAGCCGAAGCTTCAGGGGCAGAAAGGCACCTTCCTGTGCTGTAAGTTTTTTTTGCTCTTAGTCTCCCGAGTGCCGATTACGTGTGTATTTCTGAACTGCTGTCAGTAGTTTCCTCACAACTGAGTTTAGACTGCTTGTCATGCAGTTTCCCAATACATCCCTTTCTGACTTTTTGAATAATGGTACCAGATTTACTATACATCACTGCTCCTGCACATATCCTGTGGCCAGAGAGAAATTGAAAATTATTGTCTGTGCCTTGCTATTTCTACCCTTGTCTACCACAAAAGCTTGCGATTCCACCAAACCCTGAAGATTTTTCTACTTTTCAGGCTGTCAAACCACCAGGTACCTCACCGTTAATCTCTTTCGATTCATCAGAGTCCTTCTCCCTGATTTGTAATCCCATCACGAGTAAACACAGGTGCAAAATATATATTTTAAACCCAACCTGCATAATCTGTCTGCACACAAATTACCACTGTAGCTTTTCATGGACCCAACTCATTCCCTGATTATCCCTTTACCCGAAATATACTTGTAATACAAGTTAGTTAGTACATTCTGTTAATTTAACTTTCAGTAGTTTTGCATGTGCCTTTTCGCTCCCCTTACTTCCTTTTTAAATTCCAGTTTGCACGTTCTTTACACCTTTCGGGATTCTGCTATTTCGAATCCTCCATATCTGGCCTACGCCTCCCGGTTACCTTTTTTCTACCAGAAGATGTTTTATTTCCCTCGATATCCAGGTTTCTCAGGATTTTTTGGTCTCAACCTTTTGCTCGATGTGAAGCCTCAGGCCCACTGCTCAACGGATTTCCTTCTTGAATACTCCCCACTTTTCTGTCACCGATTCACGCAAAACTGTTTGTTCCAAGAATGGGAGTCCGAGAGAGAGATACAACCGCTCGCATCTTCTGTCTTCATCGAGGCCCTTTGACTCCCTGGATCCTCTGACAGCAAGTAAACTAGCAGGACACAATCTACCTGTCGCTGAACAGGATTGAATCCTTATTCAATCCATTGTGCACCAGCCAACCAATCGAACCAAATCCCTTAGAATTCTGGAACGCCATAAAATTCTGAGTTTGTCTGTTCAAAATGTAAATCTGCATATCACAGTTTACTAGTTTTCAACTTTCGAGTTCTTCATCTCCTCTGCTCAATTTAACGGAATATCGATAGGACATAGCTATGGATCAGAACGACAAAGGCAATTAAAACAAATAGAAAATAAGGAAATCCACATCAATGGCCCTGAGACCATTAACAGGCTCAGACCACGTAGAGGGACACACCACAAACATGCACACACCACGCACGTGTATACACACACTCCACGTCACATGTCCACACACACCCCACGACACATGTCCCTCTCACACACAGTCAAAAAGATGTGCACATGCACAAATCAATATCACACAGACATTTCCGTGCAACTTCCTGCCACAGGAACAGACAAGTCACAACGCACCCCACGCCCCCCACACACACTTACTGATATGCACATCTGGTCTGCATGTGTCAATACATTCGATCCTGTCTTGTGCACATGTGTGTTTGTGTGTATTATGCTTTCTATGATTTTTTTTGCGGACGTGATGATGAGTCTGTTTGTGTTGGTGTTTCATATCGATCGTTCAGACTTGTGCACTTGTGTGTTTGATTTTTAAGTTTTGTGTTTGTGTGAGAGTGCATATTTGATTTGTCTGCATTTATGTATGTGACTGTGTGTAAATAAATTATTTAAATACATTGGACTGCACGGTAGCACATGGTTTGCACAGTTACGTCACTGCTCCAGGGTCCGAGGTTCGATCCTCATCTTGGGTTACTGTTTGGGCGGAGGCTGCACGTTCTCCCCATGTTTTCGTGGGTTTCCTCCTGGTGCTCCACTTTCCTCCCACGTCCAAAAATGTGCACATTGGTGAATTAGCCTAGCTAAATTGTCTTTAGCGTCCAAAAAAGGATATGTCGAGTTCCTGGGTTACGGGAATGTGGTGGAGGTGTGCGTTTGGGTGAGGTGCTCTTTCCACGGGCCAGTGCAAACTCGATGGAACGAGTGGCCTGCTTCTGCACTGTAAATTCTGTGAGTCTGTGTCATGAATTATTCCCCAGCATGAAGTGTCAATATTAAAAACCTAAGCACTGGAAAGGTGGCACACGTTTTCACAGGAAACCTATGATATCGATGTCAGTGAAGAAGTCGGAAAAGAAATTGTGACAGATGCTGCCCCGACTTTCTTTCAGTTTCAATTATCTCAGTATGTCACAGGTTTTTGGAGCAAATATGAACACCGGGTTTATAAAACTGGTGACTTGTTTCTCATAATCATATCCAATTTGATTCTTTATTTTCCTTCCTTACAGCGAGCTTACTCACAATTGTGGTTCTGATGCGCCACAACTGTGGTCTCTCAAAATGTGTCACTCGATACCTGGTGGCGATGGCAGTTGCAGATCTACTGGTCATCATTCTTGACATGATAATGAGACACATTCCCATTGTTTATAAGCAATCATTTTTTTTCCTGGACTTCATCCCCGTGTGTAATATCCACGCCATCCTGCTTTATGCAGCCACTGACTGTTCTGTCTGGTTCACCGTCACTTTCACCTTTGATCGATTTGTGGCCATTTCCTGCACGCAGCTGAAAATTAGATATTGCAGCGAGAAAACGGCAGCTGTGGTTCTGGCGACAATAACTGTGCTGAGCTGTTTAAAGAACATTATCTGGTATTTTATATATTCAGGTACGTATAGCCTGTGGAACGTCCCGTCCTTTTGTCAGCTCAGTGTCGATGCTGAAGCGTCAGAGGTCTGGGGAGCAATTGAGTTCATTCACAACCTCGTAACCCCGGCTGTTCCATTTGTCCTGATTTTACTCCTCAATGTTTGCACCATCAGGTCCATTTTAATAAGCAGCAGAGCACGAAGGCGCCTCAGGGCTCACAGCAGTGAGGAGAGCCCCAGAGACCCTGAGATGGAGAGTCGAAGGAAATCTATAATTTTATTGTTTATTCTCTCGGCCAATTTCATCCTCTTGTGGTCAGTTTTAATGGTTACTTATATATGGAGCCGGCTTTATAGTTTGTATAGCATTGGCCATTTACATGATTATGTTCAGGAAGTGGGCTTTATGCTCCAGCTCTTCAGCTGTTGCACAAACACCGTAATTTATGCTGTCACACAGAAGCAGTTCCGACAACAGTTGAAGAATGTGCTGAAATTCCCATTCATTTCAATTCGTCAACTCATTAGACGCTGAGAGGATAATGAAGCCAGAAAACATCGCGTTCAAGCCACCGACCGTAACATTGTCCATCACCAACCGTGCTCATACTGATTGGGCAACATAAATTCATGCTGGAAGCTCTGCACTCAACATGTTGCTGCATCTCCATTGCGGACTTGGACAGTGATTGGCTACAATTACTTCAAAAAGCTATTCTTCTCTCCCATTATTCATGCAAGCTGCCCAGGGGACACTCTCCCACAGAAATCTCATTGTAATATCTGCCCTGTAATTGGATGGGTTGTTCGCTGCTTATCACAGAAATACCCACTTGCTCCTATTGGCTGTCGGCATTTGCGTCATCCACATTCCTTCCACTGACTGCACACGTATTCATGATGCAGAAGCAGGGACTGAAGGATGGGAGGGGACAGATGAAACGGGGTAAGATAATTGGGGTCACAGGGGATGCACATTAAGTCAGCGTTCAGCAGCTCTTCCCAGGTTCCAGGGATCAAATGGGAAAGGATTGGGAGTAAAATTCGGATCAGGATGGCTGAGAGACAGGGAAAACGATATGACACATAGAGATGATAAGACATAAAGTGCACAGAGAAGTAAATAAAAACAAAGTGAAAGGCAAATGTAAGGTCAGGACCGTAGAGACATAGAGATGTGGAAAAAGTGATAGATAGGGAGGTAGACCGATCGAGGGAGACACAATGAGAGGGAGGTATATAATCGGTGGCGTATGTAGAGAAGGAAATAGATAGCAAGACAGAGAGAGAGAGAGAGGCTGAGACACATAGAAATACAGAGAGAGAGAGATTGAGGAGAGGGAACTAGGGAGAAATATGGTGAGAGGTCAATAGCGGGAGAGAGAGAGGATGGGCGAGAGATTAACAGAAAAAGAGAAAAACAGATAAGGAGGGATAGACACAGAGAAAGACACGGAATTTTAATCAGGTGGAGAGGCACCTCTAGATGTGTAGACATGGAAATTAGCAGATAGAGAAGAGAGGGATAGGAACAGAGTAAGTGACGCACTGCGAAAAACTCAGAGCAACACAGACAACGACAGAGAATGCGAGATAGAAACAGAGAAAACAATATCGAGACGGAGACAGTGAATCAAAGTGGGGCAGAGTTAGTCAGACAGAGTGATTGAGAGAAACATTATGGAGAGGCAGGCAAGAGAGACATTGAGAGAGCAAGAGAGAGACAAATGGGCATTGACCGAGATAGAGATGGATCAGTGGTCAGGGAGCGAAATTCAGAGCAAATTAGTGTGTGTGAGAGAGAGTCAGAGAGGGAGAGAGAGAGCAAATGGTAAATAGACGAAGATGGGCACGTTGACACGGCACGAGAGAAACCGAATGAAGGACAAAATGGGAAAGAAAATCAAAACCGAGATACTTAGGCAGAGACAGTCAGAGAGCGAGAGACTGGGAGAAACAGGATCGAAAGACAAAGATACATTAGGAGAGAAACAGAAAGAGAGAATGGTAGACCTAGAAAAAGGCAATGTGCCTGCGAGAGGGAGATTAGCAAACACAGAGAGATATAGAAACAGAGAGAGAGACGCTTCGGGCGAGACAGGGCGAGAGGGAGAGAGAAATGTAGATAGGGATGATAAATTAGAGAGAGAGAGATAAATAGCGGGAGAGAGAGAAGGAGGGGGCCGATAAGCAGTGCAAGTGACAGAGGGAGATTATCTGAGAGAAATAGAGAAACAATGAGAGGGTGAGACACAGAGAGACGGATAGGCAGTTGCATCAAGGGAGAAACAGAGAGAGCGATAGACAGACAGAGAAAAACATGTCAAATACAGCTATGCATAAATATAGAGAAAGAGAGTGAAAGACTCCAAGATAAGAAGGTACGGAGTGAGAGAGAGGCAGACAGAGGCTGACACACAGAGATACTGCCAGAATGACAGTCGAGGAGACCGACGGAATTCATGAATGCGCGGGGTACTGCACCAACCAGCGCCGCCACATTGGGCGGGTGTCGTGGTGCTGGACCGGGGTGGGCGGGGGAAGGAGTGGGGGGGGGGGGAACTTTGTGCGACGACTGGTGGGACTGATGGAAGGTGACCAGGGGGCTCTATGTGGAAGGTCGGGTCCCCGCACAGGACGCGCCATGTTGTACAGCGCCACTGCTGCAGGTTGTTCCCGTGTGTATGCGAGGCCACGCAGCTGGTAATGCTTTGGCCGCTAACGTCGTTTGATGCCGGTTTTTGTTCGCGGCGCGGCTGCCTGTTCGTCGCCGGTAGTAACATCAGTGAGGGAGCGGTGCCGATTTTTTCCATGTCAAGTTTCACGTTCCTCCGCACAGCCGTAGAATCGAAGATCTGGTGCAGAGATTGTCGAAACGAGGGAGAGAAACGTGGTGAGAGAGATTAAATGAATGAGAGAGATGGGCAGAGGGAAAGAGAGACGCAGTTGCGGACAAAGGGACAAAATGGTGAGCGAGAGGCGGTCACAGAGCGAGAGTCCGGCAGAGATAAATGTGGATCGGGGAAGAAAAGGAGACAGAGTGACAGTTGGAATATGTGAGAGATTGAATGGGTGAGATCTTGTTCGTGAGATATGTTGATATAGACAGAGAGAACGGAGAGGGAGTAAACAATGCAGGCAGAAGATAGTGACAGATTAGGCGGACCGATTGCGGGAGAGCGAGACTGACTCAAAGGGGCAGAAATAGAGAGATAACAAGGGAGAAAGATACACACAGAGACTGGATGATCAAAAAGATGGAGAATGACAAAGGGAGCAATTTTCCCAACGCATTGCGCCCAAATTTGACTCACAGATGAGGCTCTAATCAGAGCCGGACTGAGGCAAAACGTTGGGCGAGCCACGGGACTCACAGCACCCGGCGCTATCTGGCTCACGTCCTCTCTGACCCTGACAAAGACAATGATGCTTAACTGAGCCATTCGGCTCATTAAAGTACCCCAACCCCGCACTCCCGGCACCGGGAGCCAACGGCCGTGCAAATAGGACTCAACCGAGCGCCGATTTTGACTTGTTTCCATGAGCAGTGTTGAGGCATCATTGCGTCGCGGTGGCGTGTGCTGGCCATTAGAGCATTCGCTTGTTCGAGGCCAAGGCAAGCAAGTATTCTGAGAATCCTCTGGCACCCAGGTATCTTGTCGGTGCGAGTGAAAACATTGACTGCTTCCACCAGCTAGCCTAACTGTGCCTGGCTCCCGGGTGCGAGGTTGGCACTGCCAACTTGTGCAGCAACAAGGCTCTCTGACCATCAAGGCGGCGGAGTGAGTTGAATAGGTGTGATTGTAGTGGGAGTGAAGAGGTTGCATAGGGGCCTCACAAACATTCGGGTTCGAACTGGATCCCGAAAGTGTTGTGGGCCTGAAAAGTGGCTGAAAATGAGGCTCCCTCAGTAACTCCATAGTAGGGGTCCTCAATTGGCTGTGAGGAGGAGGGGCAATGTTTATGCCTAGGGTGGGTAGCACGACCAAAGTGTTGTGTGTGCATCACCCTCAAGCTCACTTGGACATCACTTTCAAATCTCCACATTATGTGGCGATGCCGGCGTTGGACTGGGGCAAGCACAGTACGAAGTCTTACAACTTCCGGGTAAATAAACCAGGTTTGTTTCAATCACTAGCTTTCGGACCACTGCTCCTTCATCAGGTGAATCACCCGATGCCAGGCAATGACCCCTGGATGCTACATAGCCCACCCACCCAAGGGAATACACATGGGTTGAAAAAGTGCTTCGTTAACTACGATTGCCCATTTCCTGTTCTGGCCAGATGCCTCAGCTGCCGGTGGGGGTTACGGGTGGTCCGAAAAAGACGGGCCGGATCAAAGGTTGCCCCCGGAACGGGCACGCACTGTCCAGGGTTTTTCATGCTTGAACACCGAGCGGTTAACTTCACATATCTTTAACCTGTGATTAAATCTATCTTCATTCGCACCGTCTGGACCTGTAAAAACGTAACTACCTGGAATGGTTCGCATTCAAAGTATCATCTTGCATCATTGGCTTTGTGGATATATGATGTGTTTGCGTAACGTCCCTCTTCACTGACCTGATGAAGGAGCAGCGTTCCGAATACTCGTGATTCCAAATTAACATGTGGACTTTAACCTGATATTCTTGAATTCTTACTGCGGCTAACCAATCAGCAGAGTTATTGTGTAATTAATGAATAGTGCAAACTTAATATACATTCTTTATTCTGTTCACTCGGCACAGTAAGTGTATAGCCAATGGTCAATTCCAGAAACAGATGAAATAAGGCTTGGGCTGGATTCTCCGGTCCGCCAGCCACACCTTTCTTAGTGACTCACCTTTGGCAGGAAGCGGTTTGCATTGTTCCCGTCTCTTTTCAATTGGATTTACAATTGACGCCAAGCCACGCTGCCGGAAACTCCACAGACAGAGATTCGCTGCTGGAGGTAAAAGTGAATCTCGACACATTGTGTGTTCTACCCAAACAAGAGTTAGCGTGTACTTCAGGAACTGTGCAATACGAGAATGGAATATATTTTGACGGATGAACACCACCTCTCTAACCGTGTATTCCTGGGCGGAATGCGCTCGCCAGCAGCGGGATTCTCAGGTACCCGCTTCAGGCCAATGAGATTTCTCATTTTGTACATACTGCGCCTCCAGGAAACCGCGGGCACGGATGAGTTGCCGGAAGAGCTAAGAATCCCGGAAGAATTGAGAATCCCGCCAGCGGAGAATTACCCTCATTGCCTCTTCTGTCATTCAGCACAACTAGAAGAACCATCGAGTGATAAAACACCTACCACGTAGAAGGAGACCATACGGCTGATCGAATTTGCGCCAGCCCTCTGAAAATGCACCCGACCTCGGCACTGTCCTCACGCTGCCCCATAACCCAACTGACATCTTTGAAACATAAGGGACAATATAGCGTGACCAATTCACCAAACCTGCAAATCATTGGACTGTGGAAGGAAACCGCAACATCCGGAGGAAATCCACGCAGACACGGGGAGAAAATGCAGACTCCAGACAAACATTCAGCCAAGGCAGTTATTGAACCCATGTCCCTAGCGCTATCAGATAGCTGCGTAAAACATTTTTTCACCGTGCTGCCTACATAAGAGTGTAATTACCGAAGAGTGAGATAAGCACGTTAAACTATGGGCAATAGTAAGGGATGACATCCGATTTATGGAGGATAAGGTTGAATCCTTTCGGGTGGAAATCAGGAATAGTAAGGCGAAAAAGTCACTGATAGGAGTAGTCTATCGGCCACCAAATAGTAATGTTATGCTGGGGCAGGCAATAAACAAAGAAATAACTGATGCATGTAGAAATGGTACAGCAGTTATCATGGGGGATTTTAATCTACATGTCGATTGGTTTAACCAGGTCGGTCAAGGCAACCTTGAGGAGGAGTTTATAGAATGTATCCGCGATAGTTTCCTAGAACAGTAAGTAATGGAACCTACGAGGGAACAAGCGGTCCTAGATCTTGTCCTGTGTAATGAGACAGGATTGATTCATGATCCCATAGTTAGGGATCCTCTCAGAAGGAGCGATCACAATATCGTTGAATTTAAAATGCAGATGAAGGGTGAGAAAGTAAAATCAAATACTAGTGTTTTGTGTTTAAACAAAGGAGATTACAAGGGGATGAGAGAAGAACTAGCTAAGGTAGACTGGGAGCTAAGACTTTATGGTGGAACAGTTGAGGAACACTGGAGAACCTTCCAAGCGATTTTTCACAGTGCTCAGCAAAGGTTTATACCAACAAAAAGGAAGGACGGGAGAAAGAGGGAAAATCGACCGTGGATATCTAAAGAAATAAGGGAGAGTATCAAATTGAAGGAAAAAGCATATAAAGTGGCAAAGATTGCTGGGAGATTAGAGGACTGGGAAATCTTTAGGGGGCAACAGAAAGCTACTAAAAAAGCTATAAAGAAGAGTAAGATAGAGTATGAGAGTACACTTGCTCAGAATATAAAAACAGACAGTCAAAGTTTTTACAAATATATAAAACAAAAAAGAGTGGCTAAGGTAAGTATTGGTCCTTTAGAGGATGAGAAGGGAGTTTTAATAATGGGAAATGAAGAAATGGCTGAGGAACTGAACAGGTTTTTTGGGTCGGTCTTCACAGTGGAAGACACAAATAACATGCCAGGAGCATGCAGGGTAGCATGGTGGTTAGCATAAATGCTTCACAGCTCCAGGGTCCCAGGTTCGATTCCCAGCTGGGTCACTGTCTGTGTGGAGTCTGCACGTCCTCCCCCTGTGTGCGTGGGTTTCCTCCGGGTGCTCCGGTTTCCCCCCACAGTCCAAAGATGTGCGGGTTAGGTGGATTGGCCATGCTAAATTGCCCGTAGTGTCCTAATAAAAGTAAGGTTAAGGGGGGGTTGTTGTGTTACGGGTATAGGGTGGATACGTGGGTTTGAGTAGGGTGATCATGGCTCGGCGCAACATTGAGGGCCGAAGGGCCTGTTCTGTGCTGTACTGTTCTATGTTCTATGTTCTTCTATGCCAGCGACTGATAGAAATGAGTCTATGACAGGTGAGGACCTTGAGAGGATTGTTATCTCTAAGGAGGTAGTGACGGGCAAGCTAATGGGGCTAAAGGTAGACAAGTCTTCTGGCCCTGATCGAATGCATCCCAGAGTGCTAAAAGAGATGGCTAGGGAAATTGCAGATGCACTAGTGATAATTTACCGAAATTCACTAGACTCTGGGGTGGTCCCGGTGGATTGGAAATTAGCAACGTGACGCCACTGTTTAAAAAAGGAGGTAGGCAGAAAGCAGGAAATTATAGGCCAGTGAGCTTAACTTCGGTAGTAGAGAAGATGCTGGAATCTATCATCAAGGAAGAAATAGCGAGGCATCTGGATAGAAATTGTCCCATTGGGCAGACGCAGCATGGGTTCATAAAGGGCAGGTCCTGCCTAACTAATTTAGTGGAATTTTGTGAGGCCATTACCAGTGCAGTAGATAATGGGGAGCCGATCGTTTTGGTATATCTGGATTTCCAGAAAGCCTTTGACAAGATGCCAGACAAAAGGTTGCTGCATAAGATAAAGGTGCATGGCATTAAGGGTAAAGTAGTAGCATGGATAGAGGATTGGTTAATTAATAGAAATCAAAGAGTGGGGATTAATGGGTGTTTCTCTGGTTGGCAATCAGTAGCTAGTGGTGTCCCTCAGGGATCCGTGTTGGGCACACAATTGTTCACAATTTACATATATGATTTGGAGTTGGGGACCAAGGGTAATGTGTCCAAGTTTGCAGATGACACTAAGATGAATGGTAAAGCAAAATGTGCAGAGGATACTGGAAGTCTGCAGAGGGATTTGGATAGGTTAAGTGAATGGGCTAGGGTCTGGCAGATGGAATACAATGTTGACAAATGTGAGGTTATCCATTTTGGTAGGAATAACAGCAAACGGGATTATTATTTAAACGATAAAATATTAAAGCATACCGCTGTGCAGAGAGACATGGGTGTGCTAGTGCATGATTCACAGAAGGTTGGTTTACAGGTGCAACAGGTGGCTAAGAAGGCAAATGGAATGTTGTCCTTCATTGCTAGAGGGATGGAGTTTAGGACGAGGGAGGTTATGTTGCAATTGTATAAGGTGTTTGTGAGGCCACACCTGGAGTATTGTGTTCAGTTTTGGTCTCCTTACTTGAGAAAGGACGTGCTGGCACTGGAGGGTGTGCAGAGGAGGTTCACTAGGTTAATCCCAGAGCTGAAGGGGTTGGATTATGAGGAGAGGTTGAGTAGACTGGGACTGTACTCATTGGAATTTAGAAGGATGAGGGAGGATCTTATAGAAACATTTAAAATTATGAAGGGAATAGATAGGATAGATGCGGGCAGGTTGTTTCCACTGGCGGGTGAAAGCATAACTAGGGGACATAACCTCAAAATAAGGGGACGTAGATGTAGGACTGAGTTTAGGAGGAACTTCTTCACCCAAAGGGTTGTGAATCTATGGAATTCCTTGCCCAGTGAAGCAGTTGAGGCTCCTTCATTAAATGTTTTTAAGGTAAAGATAGATAGTTTTTTGAAGAATAAAGGGATTAAGGGTTATGGTGTTCGGGCCGGAAAGTGGAGCTGAGTCCACAAAAGATCAGCCATGATCTCATTGAATGGCGGAGCAGGCTCGAGGGGCCAGATGGCCTACTCCTGCTCCTAGTTCTTCTGTTCTTATGTTCTTATTGTTTGTTCTTTCCAATCAGACAGTTAGCGTGTAACTAACGCGCAGCGTAATACGCAGATTTTTAAAAACGTGATTTTCCCGCCCCACCAGCACAGTTACTGTGTATCTAATGAAATTTATAACAATATAACAATACAACTATTGTTTTTTTCAGGCCAATCAGTACAGTTCTTGTGTGTCTAATGAAGAGTGCGATAAGAAATGACATAAATATTATTTGTTCAGTTCAAGCAGTCCAATTACTATGTGTTCGTTGTTAATGGGCAGTGCAGTAAATAAATCAACAAATCCAGTTCTTTTCTGTGAAAGAGAACACTTACTGTGTAATTAACGAATCTTGCAATAAATAAAATAAATATGTATTGTTTGCTCTATAAATCATCGCAGTTAGTGTTTCATTGATGAGCAGTGCAACAAACATATGTATATATTTTAAATATCCAATCAGCATCGTTACTGCGTTATTATTTTCTTTACATTGTTATTGAGACTGTAGCGATTTTGTACCAAGCTTTCATACATGCCATTTTGTAATATATCATCGTAGGCATAGCCCCTCCCCTCCCCTTCATCTGAGTATCGAACAAGCCGCCTTCCCATAACTATTTCGTTGCAAAGTAGTTAGAGTATTTTGCTCATTTACATGCGTAAGCTCCAACAAAGGGAATTGCCAAGGTGGGCACACAGGCGTGATATGTGGGGTACCTCACCTCCCCCCTTTTCCCCCCTTTGTGCGAACAATTAATTTGTTCGTTCACCGGCCATGTTTGTACCTTTCCGCCTTGGCGTTGGGAGGAAGTGGTCTCCCCGGTCTCCGTGCAGATTTAATTTTGTCAGTTCTAACCCCGGTTCTGACGTGCGATCCATTCTCTGCTGCCTTTTATTCCGACCCCAGACGTCTGCCACGGCTATGAGCATCCCCCGCCCCACTTCCCGCTTCGTGCCATCCCCCTTCTTTCTTCCCTCTTATTCCTTGGTGTTTCTGCAGCCTTTGTGCGCTGCTACCTCGCTCGATTGGAAATTGACTACATGCACGTCCTGCAACAAGTTGCTAAATGACTACTATATTTTCTGGAAGTTCTCGGATGGTGAATCAGATTTTCTCGGGGAGTGAAATTCCGATAGGTCGGACAGCCCATCTACAGCTGAAGGTGACGCTGCTTATCGTCAGCGGAGCATGATTTGTCGAATCACATTGCATGCGTTAGTAATCAGGTGTGCAAAAAGAGGATAAAATAAATATTTTTAGTCTAATTAGCACAATTATTGGATAACCATGGATGAATTTTGTTTTTCTGCATTTTAGCACAGACAGTGTACAATTAATGCGCAGTACATAAGCAGATTAAATATATTCTGTTGTTGATCTCCAAACAATCCCACCTGATTTGAATTAATGAACAGTGCCAAACAGATTAAAATGACATTTGTTATGTCCAATCAGCATTGCAAATATGTAAATAATTAACAATGCAATAAAAAGATTCAATGTATTTTGCTCTGTCCAATAAGCGCAGTTATTGTCTAATCAGTCGACATTACAAGACCATTTTTAATGAATGTTGTTTGTTTTGTCAATCAGAACAATTCTGTGCGCTATCATGAGCAGTGCAATAAACACATTAGACAAACATTCTGTGTTCTGTTCATCCAGCAGTTAGTGAGCTATTAATGAACAGTGCAATAAACAGATTAGATAATCATTCTGTGTTCTGTTCGTCCAGCAGTTAGTGAGCTATTAATGAACAGTGCAATAAACAGATTAGATAGTCATTCTGTGTTCTGTTCGTCCAGCAGTTAGTGAGCTATTAATGAACTGCCACGTCCCTGTGATTCCCACAACATCGTATCGATCAATTTTAATCTGCGCAACAAGCTCATTTTGCTTGTTCCGTATACTCCGCGCATTTAGGTAAAACATCCTCAATCGTACATTGACCACCTCCCTTTTCATACTCTCCTCAGTCACTGTAGCTTGTACCTTCGCCGTTTTTGATTTTTGACTGTGACTCCTCTGCCTCACACTTTCCTCCTTACTGCTTTTTGTTTCTGGCCCCGTTTTACTTCCCTCCGACGTCCTGCATCGGTTCCCAGCTCCCTGCCACATTATTTTAAACGTTCCCCAACAGCACTGTTTTATATTCATGATTCATATTATTCGTGTTTAACGTTTATGAATATATTTACATGCAAATAAAATGAACGGAAGATATATTTGCAGTTTTTAAAGGCCTGAATTGCCATGATACTGCTAATTCCATGAAAGGAGCTATAATGTTTGGAATGCGGCGATCACACACAACGAGTATGTTCACTACATGTTACTGGTAAGGGTTTCTGTGGGTCATTGCGTGGATAATGAGCTCGCTCCAAGACCTGCATCTTCAATCGCTCACTTGACAGCGATTTCCAAATTGCGGGGTCTCCTTTTCCGGGCTTCCTATTGCATTCGGTTGTTCTCGCATAATTATGACCCTTCAATAAGGACATCTTTTCTGAGCAAACATTGTCCCAGGCATTGAGGCCTATATTCAGATTCTGCAGATACGATAACATGGTGCCTTTGAACAGATTCCTTTGTCGTTCTCTTGTTTGGGTTCCTTCCATTAGCCGTTTGAACAAGATGTGCAGCGGCAGTCTGCACTCTAACAGCCTAAGGATATGGACGGCAGAGGCCGAGTTGGCTTCAGATGATTATGGCATTGATACTGGCGCTCTTCCCTCATTCAACGCCACAAATGTTCACACTCCTGTCCTCCCAGCTGATTCAGAGCTAAGTTAAATTTAGATTTTAAATGTACTTTAAGCTGTGCTGTTCACAGAGGAAATGCTCAGAAAACAGAAACAGAAGGGTCTGACTGTTTTCAAAACTGCATTCTGTCTTCCAAAGTTAACCTCGATCGTCATTTAAAAGAGTATGTAGTTGCCACAGCAATTAGTGATTTCACAGGCAAAGCAAGCAACTGCAGAAAATCGAGTCATTTTAGAGGAGGAGCAAGCCTCAGTGAGTAAAGCGGGGTTTGCTGCTGCGCAGATCTTTGTTAGTATAGTGATTCGTATCCCCACCTGTCACGCGGGAGACCGGGGTTAAATTCCCAGACGGGGAGTTTGTACCTCTCCGGGAAAAAGGCGGCAATCCTTTTCTGATCTTGCACATCAGCTGTCAAATCCGCCAAGGCACATCGCCCAAGAGATGCACTGGACGGGGCGGCCTTGAGACATTGAGAGTGGGCAGCACGGTAGCATAGTGGTTAACATAAATGCTTCACAGCTCCAGGGTCCCAGGTTCGATTCCCGGCTAGGTCACTGTCTGTGCGGAGTCTGCACGTCCTCCCCGTGTGTGCGTGGGTTTGCTCCGGTTTTCTCCCACCGTCCAAAGATGTGCGGGTTAGGTGGATTGGCCAGGCTAAATTGCCCTTTCTGTCCTAAAAAATAAGGTTAATGGGGATTGTTGGGTTACTGGTATAGGGTGCATGTGTGGGCTTGAGTAGGGTGATCGTTGCTCGGCACAACATCGGGGACAGAAGGGGCTGTACTGTTCTATGCTCTATGTTCTATCTCTTTAAATCCGCCTACGCCAATATTGTGCGGCACTCGGTCGGTCAGCGAACAGGGCACGTATCGTTTTATTTATTTTCCACATTTGTCAGTATAGAAGTCCAAATGCAACCTTCAACGTGTGCCATTTGAAGTACCGGATCACTTCGCAACACGCACAAGCTTCCATCCAGGAAAAGTATTGTACAGTGAGGCATAGTGTATCCTTCTGAACCGTGTATCGTGAGTTTGACTTTTATTCATTTTTGCTTCACTAACCTTTTCATTTTACCGAAGTAGCAGGAAATGAAATCGGCCTGACCGTGCACTGAACGTCATTGTTGCTATATGCAGACCCGTCCCGCAGACGCTGTCCCCTCGTCCCCCAATCTTCTGAAACTATTGTTCCCAACGTCGACGTGATTCGTGAATTTGGAACCTGCCTATCCCACCGCTCTTTATACTGTGTCCTGTTATTGAACAAAAAAGTTTAATTCAATGTGTTTTCTTGGAAAAGCAAGGATACGCATCCCCTGATTTGCACAAAAGACTGATGTATAATGTTCGTTGCTAACTTTTTAAATAGTGGCCCTGGTCAGAGAACTGGTCAATTGAAATCGTTTTTTTATGGAGCCAAGTGTAATTTCGAAAATAATGTCTGCTGCATCTCATGCCTTTGGAACAGACTGCCTGAATATTCCTGTGAAGCGATGGCAATTGAGCCATGTAACAAATCTTATAACACCAGGTTAAAGTCCAACAGGTTTGTTTCAAACACGAGCTTTCGGAGCACTGCTCCTTCCTCAGGTGAATCTGAGGAATCAACATTCACCTGATGAAGGAGAAGTGCTCCGAAAGCTAGTGTTTGAAACAAACCTGTTGGACTTTAACCTGGTGTTGTAAGATTTCTTACTGTGCTCACCTCAGTCCAACGCGGGCATTTCCACAAGAATTGAACCACGAGCCTACTTGCAGATGTCAGGGTCTGAAGTGACCAACCGCCACAATAATTACAGCTCAACACACGGAACTGTTAATGTGATTCTGCATTCTGTCTTCCAAAGTTAACCTCGATCGTCATTTAACACAGTATGTAGTTGCCACAGCAATTTCTGATTTCACAGGCAAAGCAAGCAACTGCAGAAAAGCGAGTCATTTTAGAGGAGGAGCAAGCCTGGGCTGGGGAAAGAATCTGGGTGGTCCACTATATATGCAATCGCTGCGAGATCTGCTGCCTGCGCGCCTAAGTGACCTGTAGTTTTCGAGGTATCTCCTCTAAAGCGCGTCCCTGTGCTTCCTCAACATATATCCCGCATCATGTGATGCGTTCTCCATCTAAAACTGTGGGTGAACCGTCCACATATATCCTTAAGGGGCACACGTGTCTGTGTGCTGGGGGCTCTAACTTGAATTCCTTATCTTTCTGGGGGGGGGGCGTCTTGGCAATGTATGTTCCTGTGTTGTGTAGGGGGGCTACTATTTCACATTCATGGGGTTGTCCTGGGTACTGTAGGTTGTCTGCTAAATATGTGTGTGTTTTGGTCCGTTTAACTGTTATGTCCCATCCTTGGAACAGTGGTGTCCAACTAGCTGCTCTTATCTGGCTCACTGAACCGTCCTTCAGTCGACCGTCTAAAAGTAACTGTGTAGGGGTGTGTTCGGTCAAAATGGTGATGGGATTGAGTCCGGTAATGTAGGAGAAGTACTGAACTGCCCAGAAAACTGCAAGGAGGTGCCTCTCGCAGGCTGAAACTCCTTGTTCTACGGGGTCTAAAAGTCGGGAGGCATAAGCCACGGGTCTTAGCTGCTCGTGCCGTTCCTGGAGTAGCACGGCCGAGAGGGTTAGATCAGTGCTCGCTACCTCTATTGCATAGGGGGAGAGTTGGTCTGGGACTTGTAGCGCGGGTGCTGCGCTAAGGGCTTTCTTTAACTCGTCCACATCCTCTCTATGCTGCGGAAGCCATTCCCAAGGGGCTCCTTTCTTAAGGAGGTCTGAGAGTTGTGCTGCTTTGGGCGCAAAACCATCGATATGGTTCCGGCAATACCTAACCAGTCCTAATAATGACCGGAGGGCTGAAACGTTTTGGGGAAGGGGCAATTTGACGATCGGGTCAATTCTTTTGAACTCGATCTCGCGTTTTCCGTGCGTGATGACTGTACCCAATACATCACTTGATTTTCCAATAGCTGGACCTCTCTGGGGTTATCTTTACATCCAATGTATTGTAAATGTTCCAGGAGTTCGGCCAGAAGCGTAATGTGCTCTGCCTTGGTGTCTGTCTGCAGTAATACGTCGTCCACATACTGTACCAAACATTCGGGTCAGGAAAATGTTTCTAGTCCATTTGCCAGCTGTCGGTGGAAAATGGAGGGGAATTGTGGAATCCTTGTGGGAGGCATGTCCACGTATGCTGCTGTCCTTTAAATGTGAGGGCAAATTTGTACTGGCACGCCTTTGCCAATGGGATTGACCAGAAGCCGTTGCTAATGTCCAATTCCGTGAAATATTTGGAGTGGAGTCCCTGCTTGAGCATGGTCTCGGGACTTGTTGCTACCGTGGGGGCTGCTGCTGGGGTAACTTTGTTGAGTTCCTGATAATCAATGGCCAGACGCCATGATCCGTCGGGCTTCCTCACTGGCCAAATAGGTGAATTATTAGTTGAGGCTACTGTCCTAAGTACACCCTGCTCTAATAAGCTCTCTATAAACTTTCCAATTTCTCCCTCTGCTTCTAGGGGAAAACGGTACTGTCGGGTCAGGTCCAGTAACTTGAACTTGTCCAGTCATTCTGCCGCAGTCATGCCGGTGACTGGCAAATGCTGTCCTGTGTCTGTTCAAAACTGCCCTAACCTGTTTGTCCGCGCTAAGCATGATCGGGTCGAAACAATAGTCGCCTCCTGCGCTAATCCTGTTCGCATATTGTCCTACTGTGAATGTTGCGCCTGCTTTGTCTGATTTTGCCATTCGCCAGACACACTGATTTAAAGGATCGAACTGCAGGCTGTGGGCATTCATAAAGTCAATACCCAGTATGTGTTCTGCTGTGCGGGGCAGAATATCAACGGGGTGTCTGGTGGAGATGTTCCCTAGCTGAATTGATACAGGGGCTGTAATGTGTCCCTGCTGTGAGTGATCTGTAAAGCCGCTGAGGGTTATTGAAGCTGTAGTGGGCCACGTGTCTGCCTGTGGTGTAGTGGAGGAATTAATGGTAGTGCGGGACCCTCCTGTGTCCCAAATTAAACCTATGGGCTTCCCTCTAATTTTTGCTGTGACCACCGGTCTTCTGGATCAGTCCCAGAGTGTGTCACAGACCCAAGTGGGGGAGCCCGAACACCGTCAGTCCGTTCCGTCCACATTGGTCTGTCCTGACTGCGCCTGTATACTGTGTATTGGCTTTGCTTTGTTCCTGGTCTGTCTGCTGGCCTCTCTGAGATTTCTGTGGGCCGTTGCATTCCCTTGCGAAATGCCCTAACTGTCCGCAGTTGTAACATTCCTGGGAATTCTGTGGGGGGCTGTTCTTTCCTTCATTTACCCATGCGGGGTTTTGGAGCGCTCTTACCGCCCGTATATCTGCTGCAGCCTGAGCTTCTTCTGGGGTTTTCACTTTAACTTTGCCTTGGACGGATTGTTCCCAAGCGCGGGACAATTTTTCAATACCCATTTTTCATTATGGTCCTCTTCTGAGGGGTCATAACTGCTGCAGACATTCTGTCCTGCATCTGTGGCGTGGGAGATTATGGTGCGGGTCCATTTAACCATATTTCGCATGTTAAATGAGCGTCGTCTAAATCGCCAAAAACGGCAGTGAAATGAATCCACAGCCTTCCTGCCAATGCCGTGGGATGCCCTGTCCTCTTCTGCCTACACTTATTTACGCCTTCGACTGGGTCTCCTCTGTTGTACCCTATCGTGTCTAAAATAGCTGTATGCATCTCTTCGAGGGTCCCTCCGCCAACGTTCTGTGGGTCGGGGAGGGCTGCTACAACCGATGAGTCTAAACTCAAAACCGTGAGCTTAACCTCGCTCATCCAGGCCGCACATGGTCGCCTGCTGTTTCACTCTTGCGAAAAATTGGCGGGGGTCTGCAGTGGGGAGGAACGGGGTGATTTTCTCACACGCGTCCCTGAGTTGTGTTACAGGTAAGGGGTGGTGTAGGTGACCTCGGGTGCACCTTCTGTGGTTGCCTTTCTTTGGGTGGTGACTGGGTTCATAGGTGCGGGTGCTATCTGATCTGTGAGGGGTTGAGGCACTTTCCTTTTCTGTTGCGCTGCTGGCGCACATGTTCCCTGAACATAGCGCTGCGCGGTTTCGCTTAATTCCTGCCAATCTGGGGCATTTTCCTCATCTAACTGGGTTCCAAATGTCTCTTGGAACCCTAACTGCACAGAAAGCAGAGATTGCAGCTGCGCAATCTGCTTCCTACATTTCGCATGATCCACTGTGCTTTGCCTTTGCTCAGTGGTGGCAGCATGGAGTGCTCTTAAAGCTGCCTTTAGGTCAGAGCATTGCCTCTGCAGTGCCTCTACCTACTTCTCTGAATCTTCTCTTATCAGAACTGTGGGCTTCACATCCTGATCGGCTTTCTCATACTGGGCTTGGGAACTGCTCAGATGGGCTAGACAAGACTGATGTGCCCACTTGGCATCATCAATCTCTCTATCCTTCTCTGCCAACTTCCTTCTTAATTCTATGTTTTCCCTTTCGACATCGCAAATGTCGAATTTGCTCATTCTATTCTTTTCCTCTAATTCTTTGCGGAGCGGCCAAATGACCTCCTCTGTGCCTCGCAATTGTGCCAAGCAGGACACAATTGCCATGGGTTACGTGCTTTACATAAACTCTTATTATGAATTTGAGATAGGTTCTCCCACCAAGTATGTCCTATGCTCCCGGTACCTGTCTCCTCATTCAAACAACACTCACTCCAAAGGGACCATCCTTTCCTTTGAGGTACTTCCTGAGTTCCAGCTCCCATATGGGACACTGGCCTACTCTGCTACTGTTGGTCGCTGCGACCACGAACTGCTCTGGTTCATGAGGCGTTCCATTGCCTGCATGGCCATTTTTTCTTACGCTCTCTTTAATTTGGAACGAGGGATAATAAGGCAATGCTTAAAATACGGGTACGGCTGTCGCTACGTTCCGACTTATAAAACTCCCGACAGTTTGTCGTGACAAAAATATCTTGGTTTAACCTTACAACCCTGTTAGTTACGCATGCAAATACACACTTCCGAATTTTGATTATTGATTTGAACTCCTTGAACACTTGTGGTTTTTCGTTTTCCCAATTGGATTTCTAATTCAAATTTTTGGGTTCTCTCGGTGTGTGGGGGGCACTTCTAATCGAGTCCCGTCCGGATGTCGCCACTAAATGTTGCTCGTTCTGGGCGAGTGTGCTTAACACTCGATTTGGCTCTGTTTTGTTGCTTAGATCTGGAGTCGCCAGGTGTCGTTAAGATACCGCCACAAGTTTCAAGGTCAAGTTCAAAGCAATAAAACCATTCACCAGTTAGTAAGTTCAAACAACTGAGTTTATTATAATACAATTATAATACTACTCATGCACACGCTAAGAGGATTAAACTATTCCTACCACTTAATAAACCAATACTTATCTCAAATGAACTGCCGGATCAGGGGACAAGGCCTCTTGCTCTGCTCTGGTCCGCAGGCTTCAGGTTGGTACGGGTTAAAAGGGGTCAGGAATGTTTTATCTCTGGTAGCGATCGTTGTGAGACTTACTTGCTGGCGGCTGCAATCCCAAACCTCTCCTCTCTCTCGGTCAAGGTCTTCTTTGGCAAAAGCTGGTCGAGATGCTGGTCCAGAGAGGAGGGTTGGTTAAGGAGAGCGAACTAAGTGTGGGACCTTAGAAAGGTGCTACTGCAGAGATTTAGGCAGGCAGGGGTGTTTTGGTCTTCTGAACCTGATGCATTTTTACTGGGAGGCGATTGTGGAGAAGGTACGGAGCTGGGACAGAGAAGTTCACTCCATATCGGTCAGAATGGAGAGACTTAGTGTTAGGGTTCGGGAGTTAAGGTGCTAGCAACAGCGCCGCTCCCGACGGGTCCGGGGATATACTGAGGGAGTCCAGTAGTATTAGCTTCGTTGAGAATTTGGAGGCAGTTTCGCCAACACCGGTCTGGAGCAGGGTCAAGAGAAATGCCGATTTCGGGGGAACTATAGATTTGAGCAAGGCAAGTGGGATGGACATTAATGGAGATGGGAGGGGAAAGGAATTAGGACACTAAAAGGTTTGTTTCTTGTGGGTCGGTTTGCAGGATTGAAAGAGCTGGGACCGTAGTATGGGCTGGAGCTGTGGGAAATATTTTCTTACATGCAGGTTCGAGATTTTGCCAGAAAGGAGATAGAGAGCTTCCCAGTAGAGCCGGCTTCCATATTGCTGGTGGAGGTGCTGCCAACTGTGAGACTAGAGAAGGGATTTGTGTCGCCGGTTTACGGGCTATTTTGGAAGAGGTGAAGGCACCGCATGAAGGGCTCAAGGTAAAGTTGCTGGAAGAAACGGGAGAGGGAATGGAGGAAATGTTCTGATGAGAGTTGCTCCGGAGGGTGAACGCCTCCACCTCGTGTGTGTGGCTGGGGCTGATACAGCTGACGATGGTGCATAGAGCACATCTTACAAGTGGGAGGATGACCGACTCTTTGTGTAGGTAGATATGAACGTTGCGGGAAGGGTCCCGCGCAAACCACGTTAATATGTTTTGGTCCGGTCAACAGCTGGAGGATTGTTGGAAGGAGGATTTTAGGGTACTGTCAAAGTGGTCACGTGAAACTGGACCCGGGCCCTCAGAAGGCCATATTCGGGTGTCGGACGAGACTGGGTTGCAAGCGGATGCTGAGGCAGATATTGTAGCTTTCGCCTTGTCGATCGCCCAAAGGCAGATCCTGTTATGGAGATCAACCTCTCCACCCTGTGCCCTGGCCCAGGGGAAACCTGCAGGAATTCTTGACTATTGAGAAGGCTAAACATGAACTGAGGGGAAGGATGGAGGGATTCTAATATTCAGGCCTTTATTCATTATTCTCTTTCTAGAATTGGATCACATAGAACATTAGTTGGGGGGATGCTAGGAGGGTCGGGGAGGACAACTGTGTGTGTTAATGATGACTATGGGTGATTTCTTTTTGTCTTCTTTGATGCGGGCTCATGTTTGGGGTTTGGTGGAAGGATGGAATCGTTTTTATTGATAAGGAGGTTGACATTGCATTCCTTACGGATTATTCTTTATTGTTGGGTGTAAATTTGGGAGAAAATGTGCAAAAGGAGGGGAATAAAAATATTTTTAAAAAGCAAGAACTCCCAAATCCATTTGTGCTTCTGATTCCCGAAGCATTTCCCCATTTAGAAAATAATCTATGTCTCTATTCCTCCTTCTAAAATGCATAACCTCACAATTTTCCACATTGCGTTTCAGCTGCCTCTTCATTGCCCACTCTACTGGTCTGTTTAAATCAATCCGCAGGTCCCCTGTTCCCTCAATGCAACCTGTTCATATACAGACTTTTCTATATGCTGCAAATGTAGCACAGTGCCTTCAGTTGCTTCTTCGAGATAATTTTTGTCTTTGGTGAAAGTTAATGGTGAAAGTGTCGCAGATCTCTGATTCACACCACAAGTCAATGGCTACCATCCAGAAAAATACCTTTTCATCCCCCTTCACTACTTTCTGCCAGTCAGCCAATATTCTATATATGCCAGGATCGAAGACTTAACACCATGGGCTCTTAACACATTTAACAATGTCCTATGCGGCATCTTGCAAAAGATCTTCTGCATATTAAAATATGTCACATCCACTGGCTCTCCTTTGTCTAACCTCCTTGTTCCCTCTCAAAGAATTCTAACAGATTTCTCAGACATGACCTCCACTTGACGAGGCCCCGCTGATTCAATCCTATTTCATCATGCAATTCCCAGAATTTCGCGATCTCATCTTTATTAATGGACTCTAAATCTTACCAATGACCGGAGTCAGGCCAAGAGGGCCATCATTTCCCTTCCAACGCTTCCCACCCTTCTGAAACAGTAGTGCTACATTAGCGACGTTCCAGTCTTCTGTGACTATTCCTGCCTCCACAATGCCCTCAGCTATCGGATTTAGAAATCTCGGGTGTAGTCCACCCTTTCCAGGTGATCAATCAACATTCAGACGTCTGAGTTTCCCCAGGACCTTCTCCGTAGTGATGGCCACCTCTGCCACCCGGTGCTCCTCGAATACGGGTGTCTTTCACCTCTTGAACCTAGAGTTACCCCTATCTGTGGATCTGTAAATACATGATTACCTGCACATGCTCGCATTTTAAGAATTGTCTGGCACCTTTGAATTTGTCTCTATATATGTTTCAGGAACATACCTTTTCATTCACCTGAGGAAGGTGCAGGGCTCCGAAAGCTCGTGTTTGAAACAAACCTGTTGGACTTTAACCTGGTGTTTAAGACTTCTAAATGTGCTCAGCCCAGTCCAATGCCGGCATCTCCACATCACCGTAAATAATGACGCAATATACAGTTCCTCTGACATTTGTTTGTATCCTATTATTAGTACTTCTCCAGCCACATGTTGCAGTGTTTTAATGTTTATTTTTGCCTCTCTTTTACCTTTTATATATTGAAAAGAAGCGTTTCCTGCCTTATTTTATATTACTAGCTAGCTGGTTCTCATATTTCATCTACCCCTTATTGTTTGATCAGTTGTACTATGGTCACATTTAAAGGCTTCCCAATCCGCTGGCTTCCCACTAATTCTCGCCAAATTGTATGCATGTGATTCGGCATGAATGGTGTCCTTGACCTCCCTCGTCAGCCATGGCTGACTTGTCCTGCCCTTGGCATGTTTCCTCCTTCTTGTGATGAAAATATGTTGCGCCTCCAGAATAACCCCCCAAAACTCCTGCCATTGCTGTTGCACTGTCTTCCCTGCTCGGCTCCTTTTCTGATCAAATCCTCCCTCATGTATTTGTAGTTAACCTTGTTTAAATATATTTCCGTTACATTTGATTCCAGCTTCGCCCTCTCAAACTGCACGGTAAATTTTATCACATTGTGGTCACTGCTCACTAAAGGTTCCTTCACCTTAATTTCCCGAATCAAGTCTGCCTCATTACACATCGCCAAGTCACAAATTCACTGTTCCCCAGTACGCCCTATCACAAGCTGCTACAAAAGAACTACCCTTAGACAGTCCACAAATTAATTTTCTTCGGATACACTACCAACCTGATTTTCCATATACACCTGCACATTGAAGTCCCCCACGATTATTGTGATCTTGACTTTTTGACATGATTTTCCGATCTCCTGATTTATTTTTTGCTCCTCATCCTGACTACTGCTGGGGATCTGTACGTAATTCCCATCATGGTATTTTACCTCTACGATTCCTCAACTATACCCGCAAATAGTAGGTGCCTTCTGGTCCTATTTCGCTCCTTGCTAGCAATTTAACGTAATTCCTTTCTGTCAATGAAAGCCCGCCCCCTTTGTGTATCTGCCTGTCCTTTTGATAGGACACATATCCTTGCATATTTAGATCCCAGCCCCGATACCATTGCAGCCACGTCTCTGTGATGCCCACAACATTTAACCGGCCAATTAAAATGTGCAAAACAAGCTTATTTACCTTGTTCCGTACACTGCGCCCATTTAGGTACAACACCCTCAGTCCTGCATTGAGCACCTCCCTTCTTACACGTGTTCCCTTTATCGCTCTGCCTGAGGGTGATGTTGCTCACGTATTTCTGTTCTTTATTTCCCCTTCAGTTACAATACCTTCCAAGCTAACGCCCTGGTTCCCTCTCCCTGCCATACGAATTTAAATTCACTCGGGTGACACGAGTAAAACCTCCCAGCGAGATTATAGGATATCGGTGCCCCTCCAGTTTAGATGCAACCCGTACTTCTTGCACAGATCCCACCTGTCCCGGCAGAGATCCAATGTCCTAGAAGTCTGAAAACCTCCCTCCTACACCACCGGTTTAGCAACATGTTTTGCGACACTATCTTCTTATTTCTAGGTTCTCTTTCACGTGGTACATGGAGTAATCATGCGATTACAGCCCTTGGGGTCCTGCTTTTTAACTTACCGCCCAACCCCCTGAACTCCTTCTGCAGGACGGCATCAATCTTCCTGCCTATGGCGTCTGTACCTTAATGTGCTACATTCTATGACTGTTCACTCTCCCCCTTCAAGATGGCTTGTGTTCATTCAGAGACATTCTTGACAACAGGGAGGTAACATACCATCCTGGAGTCTCTTTCATCTGGGCCCCTTACTATCGAGTCTCCTGTTGCTATATTTATCTGATTATAGATATGGCGGTCAATATGGTCTCATTTCTTAAACACAATTATGTTTATCCTTTCGAGTTGCCAGGTATCTCTCGATACCGCCACACGGTTCAACCCGAATACCGATCAAAGAGCCAATACACCATTTTGTTAGATCAAAGTCAATACAACTTATTTACACACACAGTAAGGTCCACACATGCACAGCAGTACTACAAACTAAACTATCTCTAACGCTACCGCCTATACTTAACGTCGGGTGCCCACTTATTCAGAGGAAAAATGGCCGCTGTTCAAATCTGAGGCTGCTGGGTTCAAGATATACAGGAGAAAAGCTAAGGTCGTAGGTCTGGTGGCGAGCGTTGACCTTGAAGTTACTTGCTTCAGGTGATGCTGGTGGACGGGTCACTCAGCTTTGAGAGAAAAGTCCAAGAGAGCGATTCTCTCTTGGGGGTTCCTTCCTATACTTAGAGGGGATTTGCGAGCTTTTTGCGGGCCTAAAACTTAGTCCCAATTAATTGGGTCGCTTCTAGATCACTATTATCGTACTCGCCCAATGAAGGGGTGGATGCCCTGATGGCTGGGCGTGTCTTATGTGGCCGCTGGCCTTGCTTTGTTTCTTCTTGTCGGTTGGGGAACTGGAGCCGGCATGTCTGTACTGGTATCGTTTACTTGAGTTTCATTCCTTTGTTCCCGTAGATGGGCCATCAATATGCTAATTGAACTATAGCTTCAATTCCATCTGGGAGCTGTTTCCCCAATATGAATTCAGGCTCTGTGCTTGTTTGTTTTCTAGTATTGTCCACAGTTCCCTATAACCTTTGCGAGCGTCCATTTTGTATCTGGAAGTGGCCACCCCAGATGGCTGCACCCCGATAACTTCACTCTTCCCACTTTGCTCTCCCTTGCTGAGCAGCATTGCCAGTTGTGGTGACTCTTTTCTGGCTTCTGTTGTTTTCCCCTAATTGGCATTCCCGTCCAAATGTATCCAAAACGGTATACCTGGCAGATAGGGGGGCAGCCACAGGGGATACTGCACTGACTGTCTGCCGTTCACAGCGGTCACCCTTCTGTCTGCTTGCACCTTGGGTGTGACCACATCTCGAGAACTCCTATCTATGACATTTTCCGCCAACTGAATGCTCATGTGTATCTAATTTCTGCTCCGACCGAACCATGGGGACTGTGAGGAGTTGACATTGGTTACTCTCAGAAGAATTAGTCGGTCGGAATGCTGGGAGCGTCACGGATCTGCCAAATGTCACAGATAGAGCACTCCGCCCAGCTGAGTGACATTTATGCACGAGTTAATTAATTGAAACTAAATACTTACATAGATGATTTGGAGTTGGGGACCAAGGGCAATGTGTCCAAGTTTGAAGATGACACTAAGATGAGTGGTAAAGCGAAAAGTGCAGAGGATACTGAGATATGCAGATGGATTTGGATAGGTTAAGTGAATGGGCTAGGCAGATGGAATACAATGTTGACAAATGTGAGGTTATCCATTTTGGTAGGAATAACAGAAAACGGGATTATTATTTAAACAATAAAATATTAAAGCATGCCGCTGTGCAGAGAGACTTGGGTGTGCTGGTGCATGAGTCACAGAAGGTTGGTTTACATATGCAACAGGTGATTAAGAAGGCAAATGGAATGTTGTCCTTCATTGCTAGAGGGATGGAGTTTAAGACTAGGGAGGTTATGTTGCAATTGTATAAGGTGTTAGCGAGGCCACACCGGGAGTATTGTGTTCAGTTCTGGTCTCCTTGAGAAAGGACGTACTGGCACTGGAGGGTGTGCAGAGGAGATTCACTAGGTTAATCCCAGAGCTGAAGGGGTTGGATTATGATGAGAGGCTGAGTAGCCTGTGACTGTACTCGTTGGAATTTAGAAGAATGAGGGGGGAACTTATAGTAACATTTAAAATTATGAAGCAAATAGATAGGATAGATGCGGGCAGGTTGTTTCCACTGGCGGGTGAAAGCAGAACTATGGGGCAGAGCCTCAAAATAAGGGGAAGTAGATTTAGGACTGAGTTTAGGAGGAACTTCTTCACCCAAAGGGTTGTGAATCTATGGAATTCCTTGCCCAGTGAAGCATTTGAGGCTCCTTCATTGCATGTTTTTCAGATAAAGATAGATAGTTTTTTGAAGAATAAAGGGATTAAGGGTTATGGTGTTCGGGCCGGAAAGTGGAGCTGAGTCCACACCAGATCAGCCAGGATCTCATTGAATGGCGGAGCAGGCTCGAGGGGCCAGATGGCCGACTCCTGCTCCTAGTTTTTATGTTCTTATGTTATCAGATGAAGTTACAACTTACCATATAGCCCTGGGGCTAGATCGTTTCCGTAAAATTAAAATGGTAATTACTAATCTCTGCCCTCTGGTTTATTTACTCCTCTGCCTAGTTAATTCATTCGTTGCTGCAGTTGTATCGAATTAATTAGGCCACACTTGGAACGTAGTGTTCAGTACAGGCCGCCCCACTACCAGAGGAATTTGGAGCCTTTAGAGACTAGTATGGACGACATTTAACAGGATATTGTCGGAGGGGATTAGCTCTTAGTGTAGGTTGGATAAGCTCGGTTTGTTCTCACAGATACTTCGGAAGATAAGGGGCGACCTGATAGATGCCTACAGATGTATAAGACGTCGGAACGGAGTGGATGGACAGAAGCATTTTCCCAGGGTGAGAGTGCAAATTACTGGGGGACATAGATTTAACTGTGTCCGTCTTGATAAATACATGAGTAGATGAGGAATACAGGCATACGGACCCCGCAACCGTAGAAGATGTTCGGTTCAATGGACAGCATGTTCAGCACCGGATTGAGGGCCGCAGGGCCTGTTTCTGGGTTGTACTTTTATGAGTGCTTTGTTCTTTGTTCTAATTATTCATATCAGATATTGCTAAGCCGGCAGTCCAAATCGTAATGAAAAATATATTTTTCAAGCATTTTTCTTGAACAACGAACACGAGGTAATGAGACTGAGAGACTGGAGGAGATAATCCCACACCTTCTGGGTAGACAGCTCAAGACAAGGCATTATGCGTTCAACGATTAATATATTAATAATCTTTACCAATAATAATCTTTATTAATGTCACAGCATATGTCACATTAACTCTGCAATGAAGTTACTGTGGAAAAACCCGCAGCCGCCACATTCAGGCGCCTGTTCGGGTCCACTGAGGAAGAATTCACAATTTCCAATTCCCGAACAAGCACGTGTTTCGGCACAAGTGGGAGGATACCGGAGCATCCGGGCGAAAGCCACACAGACACGGGGAGAATGTGCAGACGCCGCACAGACAGAGGTCCAAGCATGGTATCGGAACTAGGACTCTGGCGCTGTGAAGCAGCGGTGCTAAACACTGTACCACCATGCAGTTTTGCACATCAACAATTCTCAAGAATTGGGAGTGTATCGGAATCAGTGAGAGCTATGGATCTGCTGAGTAAAACTGAGAAAAAATTATCAAGGCCATGGCAGGGTTTGATTGTCCTACTCTCCGCCAGCTCCAATCTCAATATCACATTCGACCCCGTCGTTGGTTCGTCGATTAAACCTGGGAAATTCCTTTAATTGATAAATGAATGAAATCAATGGTAGATCACTTTCTGATTCCGAAACAGTCAGTATTTTCCAGAGCAGAAACCCGAGGATACAGAAGGGAACCCAAAGGACCAGTCTCCCCAACAACACCAGCGGGAGTTTGTGGTTACCCAGTTGCGGTAATCAGATAGCCTCAATAATTTAATTAAATATGTAACAAAATATATAATTGTTTTTCAGCTCATTAGTTCCCGGCTTCCAGCATTCAAATTGCTGAGACGTCTTCAGTAGAAACAGGCAGAGACATCACGTGCTATTTCACCATATAGCACCGATATCTCTAGTAATTAATGGAATTAAAACAGTGAAATAATTGGTGGTATTCATTGACGTTCCTAAATGCATATTGTTGTGAAAAGTACAAAGATTTCTAGATATATTCAGGAATTAATTGGACTGAAAATAATCAGGTCCTTGTCATGATGATTCGATTGAAAATTAATCACTGTTCAGTTAACTGTGAGTCGAAATGTGCATCGTCAATTTATTATATTATTATTGTAAGGTCAGGATTTACAGCCTTATTTAACATAAAAAATCATATGATTTTTGTCCGATCAATATTTTGAATGCGCCTGTGATTATTGGAATAAACAATCATTTGATAACCCCATTTAAAGTTACTGTGTTCAGTGGACTGAAAATTATTATTTTTTAAAAATTTACTTTTATTTTTTTATAAATTTAGATTACCCAATTATTTTTTCCAATTAAGGGGCAATGTAGCGTGGCCAGTCCACCTACTCTGCACTTTTTTGGGTTGTGGGGGCGAAACCCACGCAGGCACGGGGAGAATGTGCACATTTCACACATACAGTGACTCAGAGCTGTGAGGCGGTTGTGCTAACCACTAGGCCACCGTGCTGCACCGACTGAAAATTAATTTGATGCTTTCTATCAATGTTGTGCAAAACATGATGGTGTAATCTATATCATCCTGCCATCCATCATTGGAATTTCTCAGTTTTCTTTGATAGAAACAGGCAGAGAGAATTGTCAAATTATTTGGTCTTGGCACAACAATGATTAATGGAATGAAAATGTGAGATATAATTTCTGGTATCATAGATGTAGGTGAGTAGCACGATTGATTCACAGCTCCCAGGTTCGACTGCGGCTTCGTCACTGTCTGTGTGGTGCCTACACATTCTCCCCGTGTCTGTGTGTGTTTCCTCCGCGTGCTCCTGTTTCTTCCCACTAGTCCTAAATACGTGCTGTTAGGTGAATTGGACATTCTGAATTCTCCCCCACTGTACCCGAACAGGCTCCGGAATGTGGCGACTTGGGGTTTTTCACAGTAACTTCATTGCAGTGTCAATATAAGCCTACTTGCGACAATAAAGAGTATTATTATATATTATTAAATACATATAATTGTGGGAAGTTAAAACATTTATACATATCGTTAGTGATCAATGTATTGAAAGTAATCAGTATCTTGCCATGATAATTCTCGTGGAAAATTATCATCATTTTAATGGCCTGTGCACGGTTCTCCGTCCCGCCAGCTTCGTTTCCCGGATCTGCGCACCCCCGCCACAACGGGATTATCCGTTCCGTCAGCCGGTCAATGAGGTTTCCCATTGTGACCACCACATGCCTTCGGGATACCTGTGGACATGGGTGCGCTGCCGGCAAAGTGGAGGATCCAGCCGAGGGACAATCCCATTGATTGTGATTATCAGCTGAAGGAATGGATTTTTAATTAATGTAATTATTGTTGTGTGGTCAGGAATTACAGATTCTATTCCACTGCATAAAAATCTTAATATGATTATTTTCTGAAAAATAATTTGAAGCCGCCTGTGATTATTGGAATGAACAATCCTTTGGCAATCACAGTGAAAGATGCAATGACATGTTTTTAGTTATTTGCTGTGTTTGATGGACTGAAATCTATTTTGGTATTTTGTCTCAATGTTGCTCAAATAATAATTGGGTTGTGTAATGTTTGTTGGACTTTAACATAATGAGCTATTCACTGATTTAATCCAACCACGCAATGAATGAATGAGATAACTGTTTATTGGACCAAACAATCAATTGAAGTTCACTCTGATTATTGGGAAGAACTATATTAACAGGTGACTAATCTTCGTCAGAAAATAATTAAATAATTCAAGTAAAGAGCACTAGATCCGTCATAATTTCACCAGTTTAAAGATATTTAATATTGGGACTCTGGTAATCATAGATGAAAATATCAAAAGCCATTTTAACACATTATTCTTACATATTCGCTTTGATTATTGGGTGTAATGATTAAAAGTTAGTTACTTTGACTCGTGGACTGACAACTAATTGGCTTGTTCACTTTAATACCGCATCCAAGCAGTAGAAAATATCTTGGCCCAAAGGACAATCTGAACAACTCTTTTTCTCAGTCGGGCCAGCCCCGTTTTCCGGCGGTTCCCCTCCCCCCCCCCCCCCCACCCACCCACCCACCCGCCCCGCCCCGCCGGCAGCGGGATTCTCCATTTTGAAAAAAAGATTAGATAACCCAATTATTTTCTTCCAATTAAGGGGCAATTTAGTGTGGCCAATCCAACTACTCTGCATATTTTTGGGTTGAGGGTGCGAAACCCACGTAGACATGGGGAGAATGTGCCAACTCCACACGGACAGTGACCCAGAGCCGGGATCGAACCTGGGACCTCAGCGCCGTGAGGCAGCTGTGCTAACCACTTGGCCACCGTGTCGCCCCAGCGGGATTCTCCATTGACGCAGCTATTCAATGCCACCGTTGTGACCACCTCCACACTGTCGGGAAAACCGCGGGGCGTGAGTGCGCTGCCGCTGATGTGGAGGATCCCACCAAAGGAGAATCCAGCACAGGGCATTTGAATGGGAACCTGTTGCAGTTGACTGATGCTGTCAATCAAACTCGCACAAATCCCGCACCCCACTCACACCCCCGTAAAGCAGAACTGGGGAGAGGGGAGTTTAACAGCTCCTACAGGAAAGCAATGATTACAAAAGTATATCTTTCTGGAAGTTTCTGAAAATGTAACGGCCGTTTGGTAATATCGCAGTGAGAGATTTCATTCATTGCTTTAATCAGTCATTACATTTGGATTGATTGTCACGTGTGCCGAGGGAGCTCATGTGTACAGTGAGAGAGAAAGGGATAGAGGAAGAGAAAGTGAGAGAGAGAGAAACACAGTGAAAGAGGGAAGTGAGAGAGATGGACGCTAACAGAAAGAGGAACACAGTGAGAGAGACACTGAGAGTGACAGAGAGAGAGAGATGAATAAGATGAATAGAGAGAGTGAAATGAGAGGGAGGGACAGAGAGAGGGACGCAGATAGAAGGAGGTACATAGTGAGGGAGAGACACTGAGAGGGACAGAGAGAGAGAGAGAGAGAGGATTAGAGAGAGGGAAATGAGAGGGGGGGACAGAGAGAGTTACGCAGATAGAAGGAGATACACAGTGAGAGAGAGGCACTGAGAGGGACAGAGAGAGAGATGGATATAGAGTGAAATGAGAGGGAGGGACAGAGAGAGGGACGCAGATAGAAAGAGGTACACAGTGAGAGAGAGACACTGAGAGGGGTAGAGAGAGAGAGAGAGGAATAGAGAGAGTGAAATGAGAGGAATTGACAGAGAGAGGGACGCAGACAGAAGGAGGTACATAGTGAGGGAGAGGGACTGAAGAGAGCGGGATTGAGAGAGAAGGAAGCAGATGGAAAGAGGTACACAGTCAGAGAGAGGGACACAGAGGGACGCAGAAAAAGAGGTAGAGAGCAAAAGAGGGGAGCAGAGAGGGACCGAGCGAGAGGGACGCAGGTAGAGAGGTACACAGTGAGAGATAGGGACACAGGGACTGAGGGGGATAGAGTGAGTGAATGTGAGAGAGGAACTCAGCGATAGTGATGGAGAAATAGAAGGGACGCAGATATAAAAAGGTACACAGTTAGGGTGGGACACAGAGAGGGACTGAGAAAGAGGGGGATTGAGTGAGACAATGGGACACAGCGAAAGAGCGATACAGTGAGATACACAAAGAGAGGGGGACAGAAATAGGGACAAAGATAAAAAAGTGTTAGAAAGTGAGATATAGGGACACAGCGAAGGACATAGTGAGAGAAATAGATAGTGAGAGAAAGTGAGAGAGACGGACACAGCGTGAGCGACGGCCTCAGATAATAATGGATAATAATGGGAGAAGGTAGATAAATAGATATGACAAGTGGTGAAATGATTCCTTGTCAATAACTGGGGCCAGTCTTTGTCTAAACTGGAAGTTAAGTGAATGTTTATGGATAGATGTCACAGACTAGTGCACGGCGCCCAGCACTGCGGGAATGGGCCACTATTGTGCGTTGATGTTTCACTCCAGTGCATGGAGCTTAGCACTGCCCAAGTGCTACATTATTGTGGGTTGAGATCACAAACCAGTGCACGGCGCTCAGCACTGCGGGAATGCTGCACTGTTGCGGATTGATGTTCCAGTCCACTATCTAGAGCTCAGCACTGCGGAAATGCTGCACTGTTGTGTATTGATCTCCCAGTCTAATACACTGAGCTCAGTACTACGAGAGCACTGCATTGTCGTGGATTGATGTCCCAGTCTGATACATGGAGATCAGCACTGCCAGAGTAATGCACTGTTGTGGGTAGATACCCCACTCCAGTACATGGAGCTCGGCACTGCGGGCGCGGTTCCTTGGTTAAGATTCATGTACCAGTCTAATGCATGGAGCTCAGCACTGCGGAGGCGCTGCATTGTTGTGGATTGATGTCCCAGTCTAATGCATGGAGCTCAGCACTGCGGGAGCGGTTCCTTGGTTAAGATTCATGTCCCAGTCTAATGCATGGAGCTCAGCACTGCGGAGGCGCTGCATTGTTGTGGATTGATGTCCCAGTCTAATGCATGGAGCTCAGCACTGCGGAGGCGCTGCATTGTTGTGGATTGACGTCCCAGTCTAATGCATGGAGTTCAGCACTGCGGAGGCGCTGCATTGTTGTGGATTGACGTCCCAGTCTAATGCATGGAGTTCAGCACTGCGGAGGCGCTGCATTGTTGTGGATTGACGTCCCAGTCTAATGCATGGAGCTCAGCACTGCGTAGGCGCTGCATTGTTGTGGATTGACGTCCCAGTCTAATGCATGGAGCTCAGCACTGTGTGACTGCTGCATTGTTGTGGCTTGATATCCCATTGCAATGATGACATCAGCACTGCGGAAGTGTCGTGTTCTGGAGGAAGCAGCAAATGGTTAACCTGCCGACATCTTCCTCGGAGAGGGAATATATGGGTTATGCTGAGGTTATTCTGTGTGGAGCTGGGGTTCTCGCATAGTTCTGCACCAACATCACTCTCTGCACGAACGTGAACAGAAACTCTACGTCCTTCACATCTAATTTTCTATATTGTGAGATATTCCGTGAAATGATTGACCGCACTGTTTTCGGAGCAAACATTTGTGGACCTTGAATAAATGTCACACATCCCTGAAACGGGTGGCGGTACTTTGGGTGCTGCGAACAGTTCTCTAACTATCTGTTTTATTCTCTGTGTTCCTGGATATTGGGGGTGGTGTTCTTCCTCCCGAGGCAACGCACAACGCTCCACAGTTCAGAGAGGAAATCAACAGACCGGAGACTGGGATTGAGGGAGTAGGATTCAACATTGCAGGAATTGGGACAGAGGGAGTGAGTGAATCGGCGCAGACTAGCGGGTCGGTGGGAGTCTGTACAGGACAGGAAGTGGAAGGGAGGGACTGGTTGCGTATTGGCTAGGGAGTGTGAGGGAGGGCGTAAGGCTGTAGACATCGGAGAGTTGGAAAGACAGAATCTGAATACGGCAGGAAATGGGAGGCCGGGAGGTCGCGAGGGAGAGAGGGTCACTTTAAATCATGTAGTGGGAGGGAACTGATTCTGTGTAGGTCAGTGAGTAGGAGGGAGGGGCGGAGTCTGTCGAAGACGGTGTGTGGGAGACAGAGCGGTTGTGAGTCTGTACAGGAAAATAAGTGGGTGGCAGTGAAGGAATACGTTTGTACACAACCAGAAGCTGGAGTGAATGAGTTTGTACAGGCCAGGAGGTGGAGGGAGGGAGTTTGTACAGACCAGGAGGTGGAGGGAGGGAGTTTGTACAGGCCAGGAGGTGGAGGGAGGGAGTTTGTACAGGCCAGGAGGTGGAGGCAGGGAGTTTGTACAGGCCAGGAGGTGGAGGGAGTAAGTTTGTTGAGGCCAGGAGGTGGAGGGAGTGAATTTGTACAGGCGAGGAGGTGGAGAGACGGAGTTTGCGTAGGCCAGGACGTGGAGGGAGGGAGTGAGTTTGTACAGATCAGGAGCTGGAAGGTGGGCGTGTGTTTTCAAAAACCAGGACGTGGAGAAAGGGAGTGAGTTTGTAAAGACCAGGAGATGGAGGGAGTTAGTTTGTGTAGACCAGGATGTGGAGGGAGTGAATTTGTGCAGTCCAGGTGGAGTGAGTGTGTTTGTACAGACCAGGAGATGGAGAGAGTGCGTTTGTGCAGACCAGGAGGTGGATGAAGGGAGTGAGTTTGTACAGACTATGAGGTGGAGGGAGGGAGTGAGTTTGTGCAGACCAGGAGGTGGAGGGAGGAAGTGAGATTGTGCAGACCAGGTGGAGGGAGTGTTTGTACAGACCACGAGGTAGAGGGAGTGAGTTTGTGCATTCCAGGAGGAGGACTAAGTGAGTTTGTGCAGACCCAGGAGGTGGAGTGAGTAAGTTTGTGCAGACCAGGAGGTGGAGGGAGTGAGTTTGTGCAGACCAGGAGGTGGAGGGACTGAGATTGTGCAGACCAGGAGGTGGAAGGACTGAGATTGTGCAGACCAGGAGGTGGAGGGAGTGAATTTGTACAGGTCAGGAGATGGAGGGACAGGGTGAGTTTGTACAGACGAGAAGGTGGAAGGAGCGGATTTGTGCAGATCAGGAGGTGGAGGGAGGAAGTGAGTGTGTACAGACCAGAAGGTGGAGGGAGGGAGTTTGTACACACCAGGATATGGAGAGAATGGGTTAGTGTGGTCAAGTTTTGGAGTGGGAGGCTGTAAACAGTGGAATATTATTATATACAAGAAACCTAATGTTGCTGCGTTGTGCCAAGTTTGTCACCGTCACACTGACAGATTCTGTTTTATGTTTTCTCATTGTTCTCCATCTGGCTGAAGTACACCTATTTAATTCCTTCATCGTGTTTTCTTTTACTTTTAGTGGGTCATCTTCCAAAACGTCTTCTGAATGCCCTGTCCAGAAACAGTAATGCGCCAATCACTGAGAAGATGGCACCTGACGGTCCCCCTTCCCGAAACAGTGATGGGTCAAAGTAATATTGAAGGTGAAAGTGAATGATCCAGTGAGGGACGACCATCAACCCGAGATTTCCATGTTCTCATTAAATGGAAGCTTATTCCCGGGAAAACAGGCTAATTAATTACTTCACTCCTCTAACAGCTGAACTTGAATTACTGCTGTTGGATAATGGCCTGTAATCAGAAATAAAACGTACTGCATTGGTCACTGCTTCATGTCTTGTTTACCCTCAGGCATTAAGCTGTCTGTATAGAAGGTGTAGGGTTGAATTGAAGCTGGGCCCAGATGTGTACATTCCAGATAAGGGGAAGGGGAGGTCAGCGCAAATGGTCTGAGATAAGATAGGGGGCCCACAATATCAGCTCTCTGACCATTAACATGTAAGGATGTCTCACAAATACTGGGCTATGGAGAATGAGCTGGGGATCTGGAAGTGATAGAGGTAACCCTGGAAAAGGTTCTGGAGCTCGGTAATTGATTCAAAAAATAGGGACGGGATTTAATAGGCTAGTAAGAGGATGGTAAAGTGATTCAGAGGCTAAGAACGTAATTCAGGGGATGGTGCAAGAGATCAGAGTGTGGAGGAAATGTTGAGTGGGTGCTGAGGTTTGCTTTAATTTTTCAGGGCACCCCGGATGTTTTCAAAACACCACAATAGTTTTCCAGGAACAGAGATTATTAAACCAAGGTCCGACATTAAACAGGGGCCATTTAAACAGGATACATAATAAAACAGAGATTATTAAAACAATGTACGACATTAAACAGGGACAATTAAAACAGTATAAACAATAAAAGAGGTATTATTAAAACAATATCCGACATTAAACAGGCACCATTTAAACAGTATACATAATCAAACAGATTATTAAATCAATGAACGACATTAACAAATACCATTTCAAGCATTTTCTCCATTAATAGGAGGCTAGAAAATGACTCCTCTCTCAAAAGAGACCATTTAGTCATAGAATCACAGAATTCAGTGCAGGTGTCTTTAAAGACATGGCTACACTTCCATTCAAGTACAATATCTTGTAAAGGACGGATGCAAAACCTTTGGTACATCTTCCTCGGATTATTCCTGTTCCACTAAGAAAAGTAATTAAACTAGAATTGGGAAGGCTAAAACAACAAGGAATAATTTCATGAGTCACTGAACAGACTAACTGGGTCAGTTCCATTGTTTGCGTGAATAAACCGTCAGGTGATCTACAGAAGGGAAAAAGCTGGAAAATCTCATGAAGTCTGGCAGCATCTGTAGGGAGAGAAAAGAATCCGATGACTCTTTGTTAAAGCTCTACGGATCTACGTGGGTAATCTCCAGATATGTATAGACCCCAAGTTTCTCAACAAGAACATCATGAGCTAACACTATCCCATTACAAAACGAGAGGACATCACCAGCCAGTTGGCAAATACACCTGTGAGTAGTCTAAGACACTCTTTTTCAATTAGAGCCTATCGTCATTCTGTTGGGGTCATCGCACTAGATGGATTTGCAACAGGAAAGAAAGATGAACTATCGTCTTTTTGCAACAGTACTGACAATATTCTGTCCTGACTCGCAACAGTCGAAATTTGTGTTTCCTGTTTGGATCGAAAGATGCTAAGATGGATGCAGTTGTTAATTGGGATTTTAAATTAAGCCACTCTTTGATGATTACTTGTTCATTCCAAAGAGGTGGATTTTCTGATCAGGTTTCGAAGAGCTGTTGTTCCAGTTGATAGAAAAGGTATGAAATTGCCTGCGAAGTTGACAACGCATGGAAATCGCAGAACTGCCAGACTCGTAGGGGTTGTTAGCATGAGTGGAATTCTTCAGTGTAGGAGCTGCTCACAAATATGGGAATTAGTCGGGGTAGGGGCTGTTCTCTGGCAGGGGAGTTAGTCAGGGTAGCGGCTGTTCACTAACAGGGGAGTTAGTCAGGATAGGGGCTGTTCACTGGCAGGGGAATTCGTCAGTTAGGGGCTGTTCACTGGCAGGGGGATTAGTCAGGATATGGGGCTGTTCACAGGCAGGGGGATTAGTCAGGGTGGGGGATGCTCTCTGGCAGGGGAATTAGTCAGGGTAGGGGCTGTTCACAGTGAGGGGTAATGAGTCAGGGACGGAGTTGCTAACAGGGTAAATGAGAATTAGTCAGTGCAGGGGCTGATCACAGTGGATGGGAATTAGTCATGGTATGGTACGTTCACAGGCAGGAGGAATTAACTCTGGTAGGGGCTGTTCACACGGAGGGGGCATGAACCACCATCGTGGTCAATTAGACAGGGTAGGGACTTGTAGCTGGGAAGCAGTATTAGTCATGGCACCGAGCAGTCACAGACAGCCGGAAGATAGTCAGCCTGTGATCCGTCACGGTGAAAAGGATATGAGTCATGGTATTGCCTGTAATCAGTGATCATAGAATATAGAATTCCCGGTGTACAAGGCGGTCGTTCGGCGCATCGAGTATCCGCGGGCCCTTTTAAATAGCACCCTACTTAAACTCAGACCGCCACCATATCCCCGGAACCCAGGTACCTACCTAAACGACATTCGTATAAAAAAGGATGAGGTCCTAAAAGCAGATATAAGGGAATTAGGATGGAAGTTAAGAAATTGGACCACAAAGGTAGTGATCTATGTATTACCGCCGGTGCCACGTGCTAGTCAGAGTAGAAATAACAGGAGAAACAGGATGAATACGTGGCTGAAGAGATGGTTTTAGGGTGAGGGCTTCAGATTTCTGGGACATTGGGACTGGTTTGGGGGGCGGTGGGACCTGCACAAACTGGGCGTGTTATACCTGGGCAGGACTGCGACTGATATCCCAGGGGGCTAATTGCTCGAGCGGTTGGAGAGGGATTAAATTAATATTTCCAGGGGGATTGGAAGCTATTGAAGGATACAGAGATAGAGGGAGCCATGACAGACGCAAAAGGTAGAATAGTGAAGAAGAAAAGTGATAGGTGAAGAAACCGTGTGCAAAGTTCAAACTGGGCAGTAGAGAAAAATATCGGGAGCAAGAAAAACATTGTAAAAAAGACAAACTTCAAGCCTCTGTACCTTAATGCACGGAACATTTGCCATGAAATGAAAATGAAAATCGCTTATTGTGACAAGTAGGCTTCAAATGAAGTTACTGTGACAAGCCCCTCAGCGCCACATTTCGGCGCCTAATACGAGAATCGAACCGTGCAGCCGGCGTGCCTTGGTCTGCTTTCAAAGCCAGCGATTTAGCCCAGTGCTAAACAGTCCTATTTTGTAATTGGATTAACTAATCACACAGATAGAAATCAATGGATATGACATCATTTGGATTACGGAGACATGGCTGCAGGGGGAACAGGGATGGGAACTGAATTCCCCAGTTTTTTCAGTATTTCGGAAGGACAGGCATAAATGAAAAGGTGATGGCGTGCCGCTGCTGGTTAAAGTCGAAATTAACACAGTAGTGCGAAAGTATATTAGCTCTGACAATGTGGAATCTGTATGGGTACAGTTGAGAAATACCAAGCTTCAAAAGATATTAGTGGCAGGGGGATGGGAACCTATTAAAGGAGACAGAGAAAGAGGGCGCAAGGACAAAAGCATAAGGTAGAAAAGTGAAGAAGAAAAGTTATAGGTGGGCAGTAGAGAAAAATATTGGGAGCAACAATAACAGTGGTGAGATTGGGAATGGCTTTAAACAAGAACTTAGAGATCCATGTAACAAGGGAATATCTGTGATCATGGATGACTTTAATACTCACATAGATTGGGAAAATCAAATAAGCCACAATACCGGAGAGAAGGAATTCCTGGAGTGTATACGGAATGGTTTCCTTGACCAATATATGGAGGAACCAACTAGAGAGCAGGCCATCCTTGACTGGGTACTGTGTAATGAGAAGGGAGTCATTGGCAATCTGGCTGTTCGAGACTCTTTGGAGTTGAGAGACCATAACATCATTGCATTTTTTATCAAGATGGAGAGTGAAGAATTTGGTTCGGAGACTAGGGTGCTGAATCTTGACAAAGGGAACTATGAAGATATGAGGCGTGAGGGAGAGAGATTGGGAGAGTTACTTAAAGGAATGGAAATGGATAGACCATGGCAAACATTCAAGTAACACATAGCGGGACTACAGCAAATGTTCATTACTGTCTGGCACAAAACCAAAGGCGGTAAGCAGGCCAATCCATGGCTTACAAAGGAAATTAGAAATAATTCCCGATACAAGGAAGCAGCATACAGCTTGGCCAATAAATTAGTCTGTGGTTTGGGAGCAGTTTAGAATTCAGCAATGAAGGACAGAGGGATTGATTAGAAAGCGGAAAGTTCAGTATGAATGGAAACTTGCAGCGAGCATGAAGACTGACACTAAGAGTTACTATATATGTATGTGACGAGGAAGAGATTGGTAAAAAGACATAAGGGCCTCCGACAGACAGAAACAGGGGAAAGGCATAATAAGTGACAATGAAATGGCTGAGCAGTTGAATACATGCTCTGGTTCTGTCTTCTCAAAAGAGAACAAAAATCAGTCACCAGAAACTTTGGAGAATGAAAGGTTTAGTGAAAGGGAAGCACTGAGGGAGATCGACATTAGAAGAGAAATGGTGCTGGGAAAAGTGATGGCAGTAAAGGCGGATAAATCACCAGGGCCCGAGAACCTGCATCCCAGATTGCTTAAAGAGGTGGCTCAGGAAATTGTGGATGCATTGGTGGTCAAGTTCCCTGATTCTATGGAGTCTGGAACTGTTCATGCAGATTGTAGGGTAGCTCACGGCACTCCGATATTCAAAAAGGGAGATAGAGAGAATGCAGAGAATTATACACCAGTAAACCAAACATTGGTAGTGGGGAAATGATAGAATCCATTATCAAGGACTTTATAGCGGAACAGCATGGATTTATGAAGGGAAAATCATGCTTGACAAATCTGTTGGTATTCTTTGAAGATGCAACCAGTCCAGTTGACAAGGGGCATCTAGACGATGTGGAGTATTAGGACTTTCAGAAGGCGTTTGACAAAGTTCTGCATTGGAGATTATTGCGCAAACCTACAGTGCATGGGATTGGAGGAAATGTATTGAAGTAGATGGAAAACTGGTTGGCAGAGAGGAGACAAAGAAAAGAGATTAATGGGTCATTTTCAAATTGGCAGGCAGTAACTAGTAGGGTACCAGAGGTGTCGGTGCTGGGGCGCCAGCTGTTCACAATATCTATTAATGATTTTGATGAGGGAATAGAATGTTACATCTCAAAGTGTTCAGATGATAACAAGTTATATGGGAGGGTGAATTGTGACGAGGATGCAGGAATCCTACAGAATAATCTGGACAGGTTGACGACTGAGCAAATCAATGGCAGGTGTCGTATAATTTCGATAATTGTGAGGTTATTCACTTTAGAAGCAAAAACAGGGAGTCATATTACAACCTGAATGGTTGTAAATTGGGAGAGGGGAGTGTACAGCGGGATGTGGCTGTCTTTGCGCACCATTCGCTGAATGTAATCATACAGGCGGTAAAAAAGTCTAATGGTATGTTGGCCTTCATTTTAATAGGTTTCGAGAAAAGCAGCAGGGATGTGTTGCCGCAATTGCACAGGGCCTTGATGAAGCCACACGGAGTATTCTGAACAGTTTTGGTCTCCTTCTCTGAGGAAGGATGTCCTTGCTCTCGAGAGAGTGTAGCGATTGTTTACCAGACTGATTCTAGGGATGGCCGGACTGTCATATGAGGCGAGATTGACTAGAATGGGATTGTTCTGGCTGGAGTTCAGAAGAATGAGGGGGGATCTCATAGATGCTTTTAAAATTCTAACAAGACCAGACAGAGTAAATGCAGGGAAGATGTCACCAGTGATGAGTGTGTCCAGAACCAAGGGGTCACAGTCTGAGGATGCAGGGTAAACCATTTCAGACAGAGATAAGTAGACATTTCTTCACCCAAAGAGTGGTGAACCTGTGGAATTCATTACCACAGGAAGTTGTTGATGCTAAAACTTTGAATATATTCAAGAGGCGGCTGGATTTAGCACTTGGGAGAATGGGATCAAAGGATATGGCGAGAAACCAGGTTTAGGCTATTGAGTTGGATGATCAGCAATGATCGTGATGAATGGCGCAGCAGGCTCTTGCGTCCAAAACACCTCCTCCTGCTCCTATCTTCTCTTTATCGATGTATCTATGTATGTATCAAGTTTGTGTTTAGGGCGCACCTTTGAATGGGTCGAAGATAAGTGTGAGCTGTGTTTTGGAGATCCTGCTCACCACACGCACATTTTCTGTTTCTTTCCCAAGCTGCTGTTTTTTGGCGGGTTTTTTTCCGCAGCATATCGGCACTCCTGAAGGTTGAGTTGAAAACGTGCCTTTATTAGTTGTGTGTGTCGTGTGGAACTAGCTGGTGTTGAGGACGGGGCGGGATGAATACATTGAGAATCGTATCGCTGCTGGCCCGGTGATGGATGTGGTTAACCTTGAGACAAGTGACGCCAGCCAGTGACGCACCATGGCTGGATGGTTGAATGCAATTCCTGTACCTCGAGGTCAGGTTCACGGTGAGGGACTAGCTGGTGGCCTGTTAGTTTGCACTTTAAAAGTCTGGTCACTGTAATCTATGTGTGGGAGGGACTGGCATTGTTTCTTGCTTCATGTTATATTTCAGCTATTGGGGTTCATGTTATTGCTTGTAAACTATGATGCGTGCAGCACTATTGTGTTGTGTTGCACATTTTTGATATGAATTTGTTTAAATTTCAGTGACATTAATTAAAAAGAAAGATATTTGGCACTGAAAGCTTCACAGTTTCTAAACGGTGCCACAGAAAATAGGAATTAGGAGTGGGTTTAGCTGTTTTCCTTTTTCGCATCAAAATGGAAAGGTTAGGGCAGCACGGTGGCCTAGTGGTTAGCACAACCGCCTCACGGCGCTGAGGTCCCAGGTTCGAATCCCGGCCCTGGGTCACTGTCTGTGTGGAGTTTGCACATTCTCCCCGTGTCTGCGTGGGTTTCGCCCCCACAACCCAAAAATGTGCAGAGTAGGTGGATTGGCCACACTAAATTGCCCCTTAATTGGAAAAAATAATTGGGTACTCTAAATTTAAAAAAAAAAAAAATGGAAAGGTTCATCTTCTACCACATTTCCATTATTTTCAGAACTGTTCGATGGTCCGCCAATTACAATCTGAAACCTTCTCCCTGATCTAGCGAATATGTAAACTAACAGTTCTGCAATTATTCGCAAATAATTTGCCAGACTTGCGGAAGATAGTTATTACTTTACCAATAAATCGGCTCATTAAGTGAATTCGGAAGCTACATATAATTTCACACTGGTCAAAATTGACCTCTGAATCCACGAGAAGGCATCATAATTTTGAATAAAACCTCTTTATGATGGTTCATAGCATTTTTGTCTGTATAATTGAAATCGATCAGAAATTTGTGTTCAGTGGTGGGACGTGGCACAGTGGTTAGCACTGCAGCCTAGGGTGCTGAGGACCCGGTTTAGAATCCCTGCCGTGGGTCACTGTCCGGATGGAGTTTGCACATTCTCCCCGTGTTTACCTGGGTTTCACTCCAACAAACCAAAGATTTTCAGCGTAGGTTGATTGTCTACGCTAAATTTCCCCTTCGAAAAAAAATAATTGCGTACTCTAAATTTATTTTTAAAAAGTAAATACGTTTTCGAGTAAAGACAGAGGTTTTGCAAATAATGTAATACGTACAAATGTGAGCGACGCACTTTTAACTCCGCGAGATGCTCAGTTGGAACTTTTCCCTGATGCACTCCCTTCACAGTGTGATGTTTTGATTCTGGAGGGTCTCCTGGCAGTCTGCCATTCCATTTACCGGCTGCAGGAAGAAGTGCTTGTTGGGGTTTCTGCACAGCTCCTCGTTATCCAGGTTTAAATGAACGTGTTGGTTCGTAACACGACAATAGATATGCCAGTGATGACAAATTAACAAATTGGTGCATGCTTAAATAAGTTATTCCATGGATATGTATTTTATCTAATGGCACGATGCAATTCAGTCCGTGCTATTGGTGTGACTGAGATTTGGCTTAATGAGAACCCCGCCGGCAGAACACATAATTGAAAGTGTCATGCCATCTGATCGGAAGCAACCACACGCGATATCATTGCATGGCAGACGGTCCCGGACTTCTTGGAAATTGCAGACATGAATAGCTGGATCAAATACTCTTGCAGGAAAATGAGTTACGAAACGTGGGGCGTTGACATCTTGACTGGAGTTTTTGTAATTTGTACTCGGACCATGTTGGGATCGGAATTTTTGTGAACCGTATAACTAGGGGAGATGAGAGGGTTTAAAACGAAATAATGTTGGCAACATATCGAATTTTGGATCAGGCGGTTAATCAGAGACCAAGCAAGAGGGAGGGAGGCATTGTTGCGAGAAATGAAACACTGACCGTGAGAACAAGGCATTTGGAGGTCAAATTAGCAGGAGAGACTACCAGTTATGAAAAAGAATAAAACGTTGAAAATAAAAGATCTGTAGCTGAATGGACCGAAGATGTGAAATAAAGCAAATTAACTGAGAGCGGACTTGCAATACAGAATCAACATTAGATAGCCATTATGGAGAAATGGTGGGAAGAGGCCAATGATTTTGGCCTGAGTATTGAAGAGTGAAGGATGGTTTGGCTGTAAATAAAGGGGGAATAAGGTTAAGGAGTGGTTCTGCTGGTTACTGATGATGTCACCAGCGAAGAGTGCCTTGTTTAGCACACTGGGCTGAATAGCTGGCTTGTAATGTAGAACAATTTAGCAGCATGGAATGAATTCACATACCGGACTCTCCGTATAGGTGCCGGAATATGACGAAAAGGGGCTTATCGCAGAAACTTCTTTGAAGCCCACTTGTGACAATAAGCTATTATTATTGGAGAGGGGTGATCGAAGTTCAGAAGACCAAGAGATAAAAATTGTTTTTTTAGAGATGAGAAATGATTAAGGCAATTATTCACTTGGGGTGTCATATGCAATGTCCCCAAATAATAACCACAGTGTAGAATGCAGCATCAAGTAAAAGAGAACTGAAGCTTATGGGAAAGACACAGCGATAAACATGGAGACAGAAACTTGTATTTAACCTGGAACATTCAGAATCGTAAAGGCAGACTTAAAGAACGGTTCATTGAAAATCTCTGTTACAGATTATTTGAATATTATATACTGAATCCAACTGGAGTGCGCGCTCTGCTGGTCCTGGAACTGGAATTAGTCGGAAATAATTAAACATCTCACAGTGAAAGAGGCAACTCGGTAGCAGCGAACATTTTTTGATTCAATTTTATCTTTATTGTGAGGAGAAGAAAATGTGTTTGAGGCTATGTTTTTAAATTTAAATGATAGTTGTGAGGGTTTGAACGCTGTGCTGATTAAAATAAATAGGAAAATTAGTGTAATGGATCTAAATGTTGTGCCACACGTTAAGGGGGGTTTCTGAAGGCATAGAATAGACCCACCACGTCAAGTCCGGACAAAAACCAGCAAAAAGACACAACATCCAGTTTAACTTAATCGGTTAAATGGAGCAGCACGGTGGCGCGGTGGTTCAAAATGCTGAATTTATGGAGTTTGTACATTCCCCGCGTGTCTGCGGTAGTCTCACACCCACAACCAATTAGATGTGCAGCACAGGTGGACTGTGTATGCAAAATTGCCCCTTAAATTCAAAACCTTTCAATATTTGTTTTTAATTATATCAAAGATTAATCGTTTAAAGATAACATGCAACTTAAAAAATAAACATGCAAATGTGTTGGGGCAGCACGGTAGCATGGTGGTTAGCATAAATGCTTCACAGCTCCAGGGTCCCAGGTTCGGTTCCCGGCTGGGTCACTGTCTGTGCGGAATCTGCACGTCCTCCCCGTGTGTGCGTGGGTTTCCTCCGGGTGCTCTGGTTTTCTCCCACAGTCCAAAGATGTGCGGGTTAGGTGGATTGGCCATGCTAAATTGCCCGTAGTGCCCTTAAAAGTAAGGAGGGGGGGGGGGGGTTGTTGGGTTACGGGTATAGGGTGGGCTTGAGTAGGGTGATCATTGCTCGGCACAACATCGAGGGCCGAAGGGCCTGTTCTGTACTGTTCAATGTTCTATGTAACGGAAAATTAAAAGGCCCGAAGATCGGACAGGATATCATAACAATATCAATGGAGGACTGAAATATTAATAAGGAAACTTTAATGTTCATGATAAAGGTACACAAAACAAAGAAAATGGCCACAAATATTAAAACAAAATAGGATTGGCTCTTAGAAAAGTAGTCTGCTGTGGAAAATGAACTGAACATTTATCTTCTGCCAGTTTTCCTGTGGAGGATTCAGGTATCACCATATAATCAGCTATTATTCACTAAATGGAAGGAAGTGAGCAACAGGAAAACAACCTAACGGAGTGCTATTGAGTAAATTGTGGGAAATGGAGGATGGCAGATGCCCGGATCTCGATGCTAATCATCCTTAATTATTCATTAAGTATGCAGTGGGATAGATAATACATTGCTATAGTGGCAGCAAGGTAGCACAGTGATTAGCACAGTTGCTTCACAGCTCCAGGGTCCCAGGTTGGATTCCCAGCTTGGGTCACTGTCTGTGTGGAGTCTGCATGTTCTCCCCATGTGTGCGTGGGTTTTCTCCGGGTGCTCCGGTTTCCTCCCACAGTCTAACGATGTGCGGATAAGAGGATTGGCCATGCTAAACTGTCCTTAGTGTCCACAAACGTTCATTTGGGTTACTGGGTTAAGGGGATGGGGTGGAAGAGGTATGTGCCTGACTGGGGTGCTCTTTCCAATGGCCGTTGCATACTCCATGGCCCGAGTGGCCTCATTGTGCACTGTAAATTCTATGATGATTGCCTTTAATCATCCAAACCTCCAGAGACTCGGAAAAGGTTCCATTAAGCTGGAAGTTTGCAAATGTACCACCACTATTCAAAAAGGCAGCATATCAGAAAGCAGAAACTTCAGGCCAGTTAGCCTAACATCTCTTTTGCAGTGAATATTGTTATGGCCCATGGTTTAGAGAACCTTAAAGTGTATCATGGAGTTCACTTGACTCACAACTTTTAATTGATTGTGCTTTAGAGAGCACACGGCCCTGTCTACAGGTGTGGTTCAGCAGAAATGGAAAATTATTTTTAAAACATCTTTATTCTATTCGTTTTAAAACATATAGTGAACATCTTTGCAACCATTAATTCAAACACAACCCCTAAACGTACAACACTAAGTGCTCCTTTAAGCTTTCCTTTTAACATTCATGAGACTTAAACACCTTTTACCAGAAGCACATCAGGTTAAAGCCACTACTGCTATTAGTTCTAAATCACCAGGATCGATTTACAATCTTTAGATTACCAAGAGAGATCAATACACCTTCTGGCTGTGTCTGTTCCTATCCAGTTCTTAAAACGAAACATTAACACACCCTGCAGAAAACAGCCTAAAATGAAAGTAAAAAGCTGAGACAGCCCAGCTTCACCCACTCTCTGACATCACTGCAGTAATAAAGACCCATTTCTTGAAGGTACTCTCACTTCAAATATTTACATACATAACCATTTATAAACTCAGATTTCTTAAAGGTACACTCACATGACAATATCAGACGTTGGTATTACTTAACTTGGAACGGGGTGCTTGCCCAGTTAAAGGCATTCCTGCAAAATCAGTCTGATTTCATACGAGAGAGAAACTCTGTTCGCAACGAAATTGAAAACATTTTCGTGTATAACACTTTGCCATCGATAGATTTCTGAATGATTACAGGACTGAGAGACACGCCATTTTAGTCAGGTGGCAAAATGTAACCTGTGGTGTACCAGAGGGATCGGAATAGAATCATAGACTCCTTACAGTGCAGAAGAAAACCTTTTGTTCCATCGATTCTGCACCGGCCCTTGAGAGTAGCACCCTACCGCAGCCACAACGTCCACCATATCCCCATTAGCCAGTAATCACAACTAACGTTTTTTGGATACTAAGGGGCAATTTCATCTGGCCAATTTATCTAACCTGCACATCTTTGACTGTGGGAGGAAAAACACGGGGAGAATGTGCAACCTCCGGAATTGAATTCGGGACATGGGTCTGTGAGGCAGCAGTGCTAACCACTGTACCAACGTGCCACTGAACGTCAACTATTTACAATCTGTATAAATATCATGGCAGTGAGGAACTAGCTGTCACTGTTTAAAATTAGATGATTTTCCCTTTCCAACTGAGATGAGCCGTTTATTTATTTTACACTCAGAGGCTCGTGCATCTGAAGAACACACTTAGTGTTAAACTGGTGGATGCGGAATCTTCAAACAATTGTACACAGATATGTATTGAATCGTGGTAAGCATGGTGTGCCAAATTATTGCAGGTCATGATCTGATTAAGCGGCGGAACAGCTTCGGAACACTGTCCGTGTGGAGTTTGCACATTCTCCCCATGTCTACGTGGGTTTCGCACCCACAACCCAAAAATGTGCAGAGTAGTTGGATTGGCCACACTAAATTGCCCCTTAATTGGAAGAAAATAATTGGGTTATCTAATCTTTTTTTCAAAATGGAGAATCCCGCTGCCGGCGGGGCGGGGCGGGTGGGTGGTTGGGTGGGGGGGGGAGGGAAACCGCCGGAAAACGGGGCTGGCCCGACTGAGAAAAAGAGTTGTTCAGATTGTCCTTTGGGCCAAGATATTTTCTACTGCTTGGATGCGGTATTAAAGTGAACAAGCCAATTAGTTGTCAGTCCACGAGTCAAAGTAACTGACTTTTAATCATTACACCCAATAATCAAAGCGAATATGTAAGAATAATGTGTTAAAATGGCTTTTGATATTTTCATCTATGATTACCAGAGTCCCAATATTAAATATCTTTAAACTGGTGAAATTGTGACGGATCTAGTGCTCTTTACTTGAATTATTTAATTATTTTCTGACGAAGATTAGTCACCTGTTAATATAGTTCTTCCCAATAATCAGAGTGAACTTCAATTGATTGTTTGGTCCAATAAACAGTTATCTCATTCATTCATTGCGTGGTTGAATTAAATCAGTGAATAGCTCATTATGTTAAAGTCCAACAAACATTACACAACCCAATTATTATTTGCGCAACATTGAGACAAAATACCAAAATAGATTTCAGTCCATCAAACACAGCAAATAACTAAAAACATGTCATTGCATCTTTCACTGTGATTGCCAAAGGATTATTCATTCCAATAATCACAGGCGGCTTCAAATTATTGTTCAGAAAATAATCAAATTAAGATTCTTATGCAGTGGAATAGAATCTGTAATTCCTGACCACTCAACAATAATTACATTAATTAAAAATCCATTCCTTCAGCTGATAATCACAATCAATGGGATTGTCCCTCGGCGGGATCCTCCACTTTGCCGGCAGCGCACACATGTCCACAGGTATCCCGAAGGCATGTGGTGGTCACAATGGGAAACCTCATTGTCCGGCTGACGGAACGGATAATCCCGTTGTGGCGGGGGTGCGCAGATCCGGGAAACGAAGCTGGCGGGACGGAGAACCGTGCACAGGCCATTAAAATGATGATAATTTTCCACGAGAATTATCATGGCAAGATACTGATTAATTTCAATCAATTGATCACTAACGATATGTATAAATGTTTTAACTTCCCACAATTATATGTATTTAATAATAAATAATAATACTCTTTATTGTCGCAAGTAGGCTTAAATTGACACTGCAATGATGTTACTGTGGAAAAAACCCCAAGTCGGCACATTCCGGAGCCTGTTCGGGTACAGTGGGGGAGAATTCAGAATGTCCAATTCACCTAACAGCACGTATTTAGGACCAGTGGGAAGAAACAGGACCACCCGGAGGAAACCCACGCAGACACGGGGAGAAGGTGGAGGCACCACACAGACAGTGACGAAGCCGCAGTCGAACATGGGAGCTGTGAAGCAATCGTGCTGCTCACCCATATCTATGATACCAGAAATTATATCTCACATTTTCATTCCATCAATCATTGTTGTGCCAAGACCAAATAATTTGACAATTCTCTCTGCCTGTTTCTATCAAAGAAAACTGAGCAATTCCAATGATGGATGGCAGGATGATATAGATTGCACCATCATGTTTTGCACAACATTGATAGAAAGCATCAAATTAATTTTCAGTCGGGGCAGCACGGTGGCCTAGTGGTTAGCACAACCGCCTTACGGCTCTGAGTCACTGTATGTGTGAAATTTGCACATTCTCCCCGTGCCTGCGTGGGTTTCGCCCCCACAACCCGAACAAGTGCAGAGTAGGTGGACTGGCCACGCTACATTGCCCCTTAATTGGAAAAAATAATTGGGTAATCTAAAGTTATAAAAAAAAGTAGTAAATTTTTAAAAAATAATAATTTTCAGTCCACTGAACACAGTATCTTTAAATGGGGTTAACAAATGATTGTTTATTCCAATAATCACAGGCGCATTCAAAATATTGATCGGACAAAAAACATAAGATTTTTTATGTTAAATAAGGCTGTAAATCCTGACCTTACAATAATAATATAATAAATTGACCATGCACATTTCGACTCACAGTTAACTAAACAGTGATTAATTTTCAATCGAATCATCATGACAAGGACCTGATTATTTTCAGTCGAATGAATTCCTGAATACATCTAGAAATCTTTGTACTTTTCACAACAATATGCATTTAGGAAACTCTATGAATACCACCAATTATTTCACTGTTTTAATTCCATTAATTACTAGAGATATCGGTGCTATATGGTGAAATAGCACGTGATGTCTCTGCCTGTTTCTACTGAAGACGTCTCAGCAATTTGAATGCTGGAAGCCGGGAACTAATGAGCTGAAAAACAATTATATATTTTGTTACATATTTAATTAAATTATTGAGGCTATCTGATTACCGCAACTGGGTAACCACAAACTCCCGCTGGTGTTGTTGGGGAGACTGGTCATTTTGTTTCCCTTCTGTATCCTCTCGGGTTTCTCCCCGGGAAAATACTGACTGTTTCGGAAACAGAAAGTGATCTACCATTGTTTTCATTCATTTATCAATTAAAGGAATTTCCCCGGTTTAATCGACGAACCAATGAAGGGACCGAATGTGATATTGAGATTGGAGCTGGCGGAGAGTAGGACAATCAAACCCTGCCATGGCTTTGATGATTTATTTCTCAGTATTACTCAGCAGATCCATAGCTGTTCCTGATTCCGATACACTCCCAATTCTTGAGAATTGTTGATGTGCAAGACTGCATGGTGGTACAGTGTTTCGCACCGCTGCTTCACAGCGCCAGAGTCCTAGTTCCGATACCATGCCTGGACCTCTGTCTGTGCGGCGTCTGCACATTCCTCCCATGTCTGTGTGGCTTTCGCTGGATGCTCCGGTATCCTCCCACTTGTTCCGAAACACGTGCTTGTTCGGGAATTGGAAATTGTGAATTCTTCCTCAGTGGACCGTAACAGGCGCCTGAATGTGGCGGCTGCGGGTTTTCCCACAGTAACTTCATTGCAGAGTTAATGTGACATATGCTGTGACATTAATAAAGATTATTATTGGTAAAGATTATTAATATATTAATCGTTGAACGCATAATGCCTTGTCTTGAGCTGTCTACCCAGAAGGTGTGGGATTATCTCCTCCAGTCTCTCAATCTCATTACCTCGTGTTCGTTGTTCAAGACAAATGCTTGAAAAATATATTTTTCATTACGATTTGGACTGCCGGCTCAGCAATACCTGATATGAATAATTAGAACAAAGAACAAAGCACTCATAAAAGTACAACCCAGAAACAGGCCCTGCGGCCCTCAATCCGGTGCTGAACATGCTGTCCATTGAACCGAACATCTTCTACGGTTGCGGGGTCCGTATGCCTGTATTCCTCATCTACTCATGTATTTATCAAGACGGGCACAGTTAAATCTATGTCCCCTAGTAATTTGCACTCTCACCCTGGGAAAATGCTTCTGACCATCCACTCCGTTCCGACGTCTTATACATCTGTAGGCATCTATCAGGTCGCCCCTTATCTTCCGAAGTATCTATGAGAACAAACCGAGTTTATCCAACCTACCCTAAGAGCTAATCCCCTCCGACAATATCCTGTTAAATGTCGTCCATACTAGTCTCTAAAGGCTCCAAATTCCTCTGGTAGTGGGGCGGCCTGTACTGAACACTACTTTCCAAGTGTGGCCTAATTAATTCGATACAACTGCAGCAACGAATGAATTAACTAGGCAGAGGAGTAAATAAACCAGAGGGCAGAGATTAGTAATTACCATTTTAATTTTACGGAAACGATCTAGCCCCAGGGCTATATGGTAAGTTGTAACTTCATCTGATAACATAAGAACATAAGAACTAGGAGCAGGAGTCGGCCATCTGGCCCCTTGAGCCTGCTCCGTCATTCAATGAGATCATGGCTGATCTGTTGTGGACTCAGCTCCACTTTCCGGCCCGAACACCATGACCCTTAATCCCTTTTTTCTTCAAAAAACTATCTATCTTTACCTTAAAAACATGCAATGAAGGAGCCTCAAATGCTTCACTGGGCAAGGGATTCCATAGATTCACAACCCTTTGGGTGAAGAAGTTCCTCCTAAACTCAGTCCTAAATCTACTTCCCCTTATTTTGAGGCTATGCCCCATAGTTCTGCTTTCACCCGCCAGTGGAAACAACCTGCCCGCATCTATCCTATCTATTTGCTTCATAATTTTAAATGTTACTATAAGTTCCCCCCTCATCCTTCTAAATTCCAACGAGTACAGTCACAGGCTACTCAACCTCTCATCGTAATCCAACCCCTTCAGCTCTGGGATTAACCTAGTGAATCTCCTCTGTACACCCTCCAGTGCCAGTACGTCCTTTCTCAAGTAAGGAGACCAAAACGGAACACAATACTCCAGGTGTGGCCTCACTAACACCTTATACAATTGCAACATAACCTCCCTAATCTTAAACTCCATCCTTCTTGCAATGAAGGACAACATTCCATTTGCCTTGTTAACCACCTGTTGCACATGAAAACCAACCTTCTGTGACTCATGCAGTAGCACACCCAAGTCCCTCTGAACAGCGGCATGCTTTAATATTTTATCGTTTAAATAATAAACTCGTTTTCTGTTATTCCTACCAAAATGGATAACCTCACATTTGTCAACATTGTATTCCATCTGCCTAGCCCATTCACTTAACCTATCCAAATCCATCTGCAGATCCCAGTATCCTCTGCACTTTTCGCTTTACCACTCATCTTGGTGTCATCTTCAAACTTGGACACATTGCCCTTGGTCCCCAACTCCAAATCATCTATGTAAGTATTTAGTTTCAATTAATTAACTCGTGAATAAATGTCACTCAGCTGGGTGGAGTGCTCTATCTGTGACATTTGGCAGATCCGTGACGCTCCCAGCATTCCGACCGACTAATTCTTCTGAGAGTAACCAATGTCAACTCCTCACAGTCCCCATGGTTCTGTCGGAGCAGAAATTAGATACACATGAGCATTCAGTTGGCGGAAAATGTCATAGATAGGAGTTCTAGAGATGTGGTCACACCCAAGGTGCAAGCAGACAGAAGGGTGACCGCTGTGAACGGCAGACAGTCAGTGCAGTATCCCCTGTGGCTGTCCCCCTATCTGTCAGGTATACCGTTTTGGATACATTTGGACGGGAATGCCAATTAGGGGAAAACAACAGAAGCCAGAAAAGAGTCACCACAACTGGCTCTGCTGCTCAGCAAGGGAGGGCAAAGTGGGAAGAGTGAAGTTATCGGGGTGCAGCCATCTGGGGTGGCCACTTCCAGATACAAAATGGACGCTCGCAAAGATTATAGGGAACTGTGGACAATACTAGAAAACAAACAAGCACAGAGCCTGAATTCATATTGGGGAAACAGCTCCCAGATGGAATTGAAGCTATAGGTCAATTAGCATTTTGATGGCCCATCAACGGCAACAAAGGAATGTAACTCAAGTAAACGATACCAGTACAGACATCCCGGCTCCAGTTCCCCAACCGACAAGAAGAAACAAAGCAAGGCCAGCGGCCACATAAGACACGCCCAGCCATCAGGGCATCCACCCCTTCATTGGGCGAGATCGATAATATTGATCGAGAAGCGACCAAATTAATTGAGACTAAGTTTAAGGCCCGCAAAAAGCGCGCAAATCCCCTCTAAGTATAGGAAGGAACCCCCAAGAGAGAATCGCTCTCTTGGCATTTGCTCTCAAAGCTGAGAGACCCGTCCACCAGCATCACCAGAAGCAAGTAACTTCAAGGTCAACGCTCGCCACCAGACCTACGACCTTAGCTTTTCTCCTGTATATCTTGAACCCAGCAGCCTCAGATTTGAACAGCGGCCATTTTTCCTCTGAATAAGTAGGCACCCGACGTTAAGTATAGGCGGTAGCGTTAGAGATAGTTTAGTTTGTAGTACTGCTGTGCATGTGTAGACCTTACTGTGTGTGTAAATAAGTTGTATTGACTTTGATCTAACAAAATGGTGTATTGGCTCTTTGATCGGTATTCGGGTTGAACCGTGTGGCGGTATCGAGAGATACCTGGCAACTCGAAAGGATAAACATAATTGTGTTTAAGAAATGAGACCATATTGACCGCCATATATATAATCAGATAAATATAGCAACAGGAGACTCGATAGTAAGGGACCCAGATGAAAGAGACTCCAGGATGGCATGTTACCTCCCTGTTGTCAAGAATGTCTCTGAATGAACACAAGCCATCTTGAAGGGGGAGAGTGAACAGTCATAGAATGTAGCACACTTAGGTACAGACGCTATAGGCAGGAAGATTGATGCCGTTCTGCAGAAGGAGTTCAGGGGGTTGGGCGGTAAGTTAAAAAGCAGGACCCCTAGGGCTGTAATCGCATGATTACTCCATGTACCACGTGAAACAGAACTTAGAAATAAGAAGATCGTGTCGCAAAACATGTTGCTAAACCGGTGGTGTAGGAGGGAGGTTTTCAGATTTATAGGACATTGCATCTCTGCCGGGACAGGTGGGATCTGTGCAAGAAGTACGGGTTGCGTCTGAACTGGAGGGGCACCGATATTCTATAATCTCGCTGGGAGGTTTTACTCGTGTCACCCGAGTGAATTTAAATTCGTATGGCAGGGAGAGGGCGTTATCTTGGAAGGTATTGTAACTGAAGGGGAAATAAAGAACAGAAATACGTGAGCAACATCACCCTCAGGCAGAGCGATAAAGGGAACACGTGTAAGAAGGGAGGTGCTCAATGCAGGACTGAGGGTGTTGTGCCTAAATGTGCGCAGTGTACGGAACAAGGTAAATAAGCTTGTTTTGCACATTTTAATTGGTCAGTTAAATGTTGTGGGCATCACAGAGACGTGGCTGCAATGGTATCAGGGCTGGGATCTAAATATGCAAGGATATGTGTCCTATCAAATGGACAGGCAGATACACAAAGCGGGCGGGCTTTCATTGACAGAAAGGAATTACGTTAAATCGCTAGCAAGGAGCGAAATAGGATCAGAAGGCACCTACTATTTGTGGGTAGAGTTGAGGAATCGTGTAGAGGTAAAATACCATGATGGGAATTACGTACAGATCCCCAGCAGTAGTCAGGATGAGGAGCAAAAAATAAATCAGGAGATCGGAAAATCATGTCAAAAAGGCAAGATCACAATAATCGTGGGGGACTTCAATGTGCAGGTGTATATGGAAAATCAGCTTGGTAGTGTATCCGAAGAAAATTAATTTGTGGACTGTCTAAGGGTAGTTCTTTTGTAGCAGCTTGAGATAGGGCGTACTGGGGAACAGTGAATTGGTGACTTGGCGATGTGTAATGAGGCAGACTTGATTCTGGAAATTAAGGTGAAGGAACCTTTAGTGAGCAGTGACAACAATGTGATAAAATTTACCCTGCAGTTTGAGAGGGCGAAGCTGGAATCAAATGTAACGGAAATATATGAAAAAATGAAATGAAATGAAAATCGCTTATTGTCACGAGTAGGCTTCAAATGAAGTTACTGTGAAAAGCCCCTAGTCGCCACATTCCGGCGCCTGTTCGGGGAGGCTGTTAAATAAGGTTAACTACAAATACATGAGGGAGGAGTTGATCAGAAAAGGAGCCGAGCAGGGAAGACAGTGCAACAGCAATGGCAGGAGTTTTGGGGGTTATTCTGGAGGCGCAACATATTTTCATCACAAGAAGGAGGAAACATGCCAAGGGCAGGACAAGTCAGCCATGGCTGACGAGGGAGTAAATTGCATCGTTATTTACGGTGATGTGGAGATGCCGGCATTGGACTGGGATGAGGACATTAAGAAGTCTTACAACACCAGGTTAAAGTCCAACAGGTTTGTTTCAAACACTAGCTTTCGGAGCCCTGCACCTTCCTCAGGTGAATGAAAAGGTATGTTCCTGAAACATACATAGAGACAAATTCAAAGGTGCCAGACAATGCTTAAAATGCGAGCATGTGCAGGTTATCAAGTATTTACAGATCCACAGATAGGGGTAACTCTAGGTTCAAGAGGTGAAAGACACCCGTATTCGAGGAGCACCGGGTGGCAGAGGTGGCCATCACTACGGAGAAAGTCCTGGGGAAACTCAGACGTCTGAAAGTGGATAGATCACCTGGAAAGGGTGGACTACACCCGAGATTTCTAAATCCGATAGCTGAGGGCATTGTGGAGGCAGGAATAGTCACAGAAGACTGGAACGTCGCTAATGTAGCACTACTGTTTCAGAAGGGTGGGAAGCGTTGGAAGGGAAATGATGGCCCTCTTGGCCTGACTCCGGTCATTGGTAAGATTTAGAATCCATTAATAAAGATGAGATCGCGAAATTCTGGGAATTGCATGATGAAATAGGATTGAATTAGCGGGGCCTCGTCAAGTGGAGGTCATGTCTGAGAAATCTGTTAGAATTCTTTGAGAGGGAAGAAGGAGGTTAGACAAAGGAGAGCCAGTGGATGTGACATATTTTAATATGCAGAAGATCTTTTGCAAGATGCCGCACAGGACATTATTAAATGTGTTAAGAGCCCATGGTGTTAAGTCTTCGATCCTGGCATATATAGAGGATTGGCTGACTGGCAGAAAGTAGTGAAGGGGGATGAAAATGTATTTTTCTGGATGGTAGCCATTGACTTGTGGTGTCAATCAGAGATCTGCGACACTTTCACCATAAACTTTCACCAAAGACAAAAATTATCTCGAATAAGCAACTGTGCTACATTTGCAGCATATAGAAAAGTATGTATATGAACAGGTTGCATTGAGGAAACAGGGGACCTGCGGATTGATTTAAACAGGCCAGTAGAGTGGGCAATGAAGAGGTAGCTGAAACGCAATGTTGAAAATTGTGAAAGTATGCATTTTAGAAGGAGGAATAGAGACATAGATTATTTTCTAAATGGGGAAATGCTTCAGCAATCAGAAGCACAAATGAATTTTGGAGTTCTTGCTTTTTAAAAATACTTTTAATCCCCTACTTTTTCACATTTTCTCCGTAATCCGAAACGAACGCAATGTCAACCCCCATATCAATAAAAACGATCCCATCCTCCCACCCAACCCCAGAGATGAGCCCACATCAGAAGAAGACAAAAAGGAATCACCGATAGTCATCACTAACACACACAGTTGCCATCCCCCACCCTCCCCCTCCCCCAACTAATGTACTATGTGATCCAATTCTAGAAAGAGAATAATGAATAAAGGCCTGAATATTAGAATCCCACCATCCTTCCCCTCAGTTCATGTTTAGCCTTCTCAATAGTCAAGAATTCCTGCAGGTTTTCCCTGCGATGGGGCACAGGGTGGAGAGGTTGATCTCCATCTCAACAGGATCTGCCTTCGGGCGATCGACAAGGCGAAAGCTACAATATCTGCCTCTGCATCCGCTTCCAACCCGGTCTCGTCCGACACCCAGAACATAGCCTTCCGAGGGCCCGAGTCCAGTTTCACGTGACCACTTTGACATTACCCTAAAATCCCCCGTCCAACAATCCTCCAGCTGTTGACCGGACCAAAACATATTGACGTGGTTTGCGCGGGCCCCTTCCCACAACGGTCACACTCATATTCTACCTCCTCAAAGAGCCGGTCATCCTCGCACTTCTAAGGTGTCCTCTTTGCACCATCTTCAGCTGTATCAGCCCCAGCCACACACACGAGGTGGAGGCGTTCACCATCCGGAGGAACTCTCAACAGAACGTTTCCTCCATACCCTCTCCATTTCTTCCACCAACTTTGCCTTGATCACTTCAAGCGGAGCCTTCGCCACTTCCAAAATAGCCATGATGTGGAGATGCCGGCGTTGGACTTAGGTGAGCACAGTAAGAAGTCTTACAACACCAGGTTAAAGTCCAACAGGTTTGATTCAAACACGAGCTTTCAGAGCGCAGCTCCTTCCTCAGGTGAGGAAACAACTTCACCTGAGGAAGGAGCTACGCTCCAAAAGCTCGTGTTTGAATCAATCCTGTTGGACTTTAACCTGGTGTTTTAAGACTTCTTCCTGTGCTCTTCCAAAGTAGCCCGTAAACCAGCGACACAAATCCTTCTCCAGTCTCACTGTTGTCACCACTTCCTCCAGCAATGTGGAATACAGGTCTACTGGGAAGATTCCATCTCCTTTCTGGCAAAATCTCGAATCTGCATGCAAGAAAAAATGTTGCACCGCTCCAGTCCATACTTCGGTCCCAGCTCTTTCAAACCTGCAAACCGACCCCCAAGAAATAAACTTTTTGTGTCCTAATTCATTTCCCCTTCTATCTCCATTAATGTCCATCCCACTTCCTGGCTCAAATCTATGGTTCCCCCGAATCGGTATTTCTCTTGACCCGGCTCCCAAACCGAAGTGCTGGCGAAACTGCTTTCAAATTCTCAACGGAGCTAATACTACCGGATTCCCTGAGTATATCCCTGGAGATGTAGGGAGCGGCGCTGTTGCTAGCACCTTCAATCCCGAACCCCTACACAAAGTCTCCTCCATTCTGACCGATATGGAGTGAACTCCTCTGTCCCAGCTCCGTACCTTCTCCACATTCGCCGCCCAGTAAAAATACACCAGGTTCAGAACACCAAAACACCCCTGCCGGCCTTCCTCTCTGGAGTAGCACCTTTCAAATTCTGGCCACCATTGCTCCACATATGATCGATGTCATTGTCTCTTCAATATCTGTAAAAATTGTCTTTGGCAAGAAAATCGGCAGGCATTGGAAAATAAACAACTGACCCGCCAGTGACAGAGGGTCACAATCCCACCTTAATAGATCAGCTTTCACCCTCCCCAGCAAACTAGAAATTCTGTACCTACAGAACCCCACCCTCCCCAATTCCGAGAAACCTGCATCCCCAGGTATCTGAACGGAGTCATTGCCCTACCGAATGGCAGCCCCCCCCCCCCCCCACCCCCCCCCCCCCCCCCCCCCACACCCACACACACACACACCACTGTCGCTAATGTCCCGGCCAAGACAGCACAAAATATTCACTCTTGTCTAGATTTAATATGAACCCAAAAAAAGAACTATATACCCGAAGCAGCTCCTGTATTCTACCTATAGACAGACCCGGTTCCCACACGAATAGTAACAAGTCGTCAGCATATAGGGACGGCGTACGCACTATCTCCCGCACTCCTGGCACTATCCCTTTCCATCCCCCCGAACGTCTTACTGCTATCACCAATGGATCAATCGTGAATGCAAACAGCAGGGGGGACAAAGGTCATCCCTGCCTATCCCACGGTGGAGGGGATAGTATTCCAAGCTGATGTAATTTGTGCGGACACTGGCCCTCGGCTTCTTATACAGTAGGTTTACCCAGTCCACAAATCTTGCTCCAACCCCAAGCCGCTCCAAAACTGCCATTAATTCTGCCCGGTCAAACAGTATATGGGCCTGAAATGTCACAACCACCTGTTTCATTCCACTCCGCCGGTGCAATAATCACGTTCAATACCCTCCTAACATCTGAAAAGAAATATCTCCCTCTCATAAACCCCATCTGATATTCAACAATTAGCTTCGGGAGGCACTCTTATAGCCTACATGCCAGTAACTTCGCCGATATCTTTACATTGACGATTAAAGGTGATAGGGGCCTGTACGACGTGCACTTTGTCTGATCCTTATCTTTTTTAAGTAACAGGAAATCGACGCCTGGCCCAAAGTTTGTGGTAACACCCCCTTTCCTGTCGCCTCCTCAAACATCACCACCGTCAGCGGTGCCGGGTTATCCTTGATTTTTTTTAATATTCCACCATTCGGTCCTGCCTCCTTCCCAGACTATATCCATCCAATCGCATCTTTGATGTTCTGCTCCACTATGCCATCTAATGTAGCCCTTTCTCCCTCCCCTAACCTCGGGCATTCCAGGACAGATATAAATTCCTGCACCTCCCGGTCTTCCCCAGGTGGCTCCGACTTGTACAAGCTCTCAAAGAATTCCTCAAATACCTTGTTAATCAGATCTGGAGCCACCACCAACATCCCTGGCATGTCCCGGATTGGAAAATATCCCTTGCCTCCGCCTCCCTTCGAAGCTGACCAGATAAAATATGAATTATTTCCATGCTCATAAACTGCACCCCTAGATCGCCACAATTGATGCACCACCTGCCTGGTAGATAGTCGGTTAATGCACGCCGGTAATTCCTCCCTCATTTCCAATTATGCTGGATCCCCATCTTCTGCATAACTTCTAACTACCTCCAACATCGCATCTATTACCATCTGACGTTCCAGCCTCCCCTCTTTGTCCACTCCAGCCTTAACCGTGATCACCTCAACCCTCACCAACGCCTTTAGAGCCTCTCAGACAATCACCTTTAGAGCCACGCCGTGCGGTTAAAACCTCCATATACCTCAATTTCTTTGTCAATTTTATCACATAACCCTTGGTTCCCCCAACGGTTCCACATCTAATTTCCACCACAGCTTCAGTATCCCCAGCAGTCTCAGCATAAACCGTACCAGCAGCAACAGTCCCAGCATAAACCGTACCAACAGAAGCAGTACCAGCAGCAGCAGTCCCAGCAGAAACAGTACCAACAGCAGCAGCCCCAGCAGAAACAGTACCAACAGCAGCAGCCCCAGCAGAAACAGTACCAGCAGCAGGCCCAGCATAAACAGTACCAGCAGCAGCAGCCCCAGCAGAAACAGTACCAGCAGCAGCAGCCCCAGCATAAACAGTAACAGCAGCAGCAGCCCCAGCAGAAACAGTACCAGCAGCAGCAGCCCCAGCAGAAACAGTACCAACAGCAGCAGACCCAGCATAAACAGTACCAGCAGCAGCAGTCCCAGCATAAACAGTACCAGCAGCAATCCCAGCAGAAACAGTGCCAACAGCAGCAGCCCCAGCAGAAACAGTACCAGCAGCAGCAATCCCAGCATTAACAGCACCAGCAGCGGCAGCCCCAGCAGAAACAGTGCCAGCAACAGTCCCAACCTAAAAAGCACCAATAGGCTTGGAGGGCCGAATGCCTGTACCTGTGCTGGATTGTTCTTTGTTCTTTGTAATCGTCCATGAATCTGCACACCGAGCATTATATGCACTTCCTGCATGGAAACTAATCGTTTGTTAGACAACCAGATGAAATCTGTTCAGAAAATTCCAAGTGTCGTCTCACCAAGACTATGCACAGTTGTAATAAGTAATCCATACTGCTGTACTCACGCCTAGAAATGATACCAGTATACTATACCAGTATACCGAGTTGTCTTTCCATCTCAACATATACCAAATGTATCTCCACTGAAATATTACTCCTCCGTTCTCTCCACTGCCCCAGGTGGTAATTTCAGATTCATCTTGGTCATTCATTCAACTTGTCGATATCACTCCGAAGTCTCTCAACATCCTCCTCACCACTCCCATTCCCACTAAGTGTATTGTTGTCAGAAAACTTGACACTATTGCAATTGTTTCGTTTATCCAAATTTCTGAAGTATGTTATGAATATACGGTGCCCAAGAGGTGATTCCTGCGGATCCCGCTCATCATCAGCTGCCATGGGGGCAAAACCCCATTTCTTCCTACTTTCCGACCTGTATCTCTCATCAGCACTCAATACATGCTAATATATTATCCCCAAACTCATATGCTTCAATATTGCAAACTGACATCGCATTTCCGACTTTATAAACATTTTTATTTCAAAACATGCGAGCTAGGAATGATGGTGTTTGTGTGAACAGCACAAGACAGAACGTACATCAAATATTCACATTTGTATAGTTAATTAACCTTTTAGAAATCGGTGAACATTTGGAATTTAGAAATCCACTCCGAACTGTGTGAAACAACTCAATGTCGTAATCTGTTTGTTCTCTTTCAGAAAGATAACTGATGTTGCAACTTCAATGTCCCTGCGGTAATCCAAGATGGTATAACTGAAAAGCTTCCGTCAGAAAGTACCTCACAAGTTAACAGCGAGGCATTAACTGCAGCAGGAAGGAGCCTATCAATTAACGGTGAAGATGCCGGAAATATTTGCAAGTATCGAGCAAGTATTTTATACGTCGCTTGTTTTTATTGGTGTTCCCGGTACGTTATTCTTCTCAGCTCAGTTGTTTAAATCTGTGATTGATATTCTCCGGTTTTATAGTGTTACTCATTAAATTTCCTGCTGAGTCGATGGTTACCGTTGTACAGGCACGTGATCATTGATCTGATCTGTCTTCAAACTGGCGACCCGAATTAGCACTGTGCGATCACACGATTTCCTGAACTAATGAGCCGCCCATGTGCATAACTTAGAGCTCAACGGAAATGTCCAGTTATTGTGTTTCATTTCATATCTTGATACTTAAACCCAGACTTAAATTTGTACACGGTTTTTGACGGACGGTATTAGCAGGAATACGAAACATAATGAGGGTTGCAAGTCAGAGAGGATGACCTGATTCACGTGGCAATGTATTCCTGAGAGCAATTGTCGGTGCAGAATTGTACTGAGTGTGATCACTAATCGTAGTCGAATACATAACCACAGTAAATATATATTAGTGAGTCCATCTGTCAATTCTGTTTTTGTGTTGTCCAGGAAGCAAGCTAGTGTTGGATAATTGACCGAACTGGCCATTGATAAATGTAGATATCTGTCAGTTTTAGAATTGCACCGAGTGTATGTTACTAAACAGAGTGGAATACGCGATTTCAGCCTCCGGTTCCCATGTATTACTGGGACTACCTGTCAGTGTGGAATTGTGTGCAGTGTGAGTCGCAAACTGGTGTTAAATAATTCGATTCAATTTTGATATCATGACTTTGGGTCTGAGTGATGACCATTCCAAGTAGCTGGCGCTCAGTTTTACCAATCTTTCACACTGAAAAGTTGAATGTTTTGTGCAGTTGGTTGATTAACCTTTCCAATGGGTGCATACAATACAATGTGCAATCATGTGTGTGTTTCGTAATGATCTGCTCAAACAGAAACTGTCGTTTCGGAAATTTGAACAACCCGACAAATCTCTAACTGTGCCGCAATCCACTTCATGGTTTGGTTCACTTCCATTCTTCCAGAAATTAATTCCAATAACTGTTGCATTGTGACGGTAGTTGAACCTGGGGCACTATATTAATTGATTCATGGATCTATTCATCAGAACCTCTAACTGGCCCAATTCCGTTCCTGCACTCTGATTGTCCAAGGAATATTTGTAAAATTATTTTTTCCAATTGATACGAAAAGCATGACGGCTAACGTTATTGGAACACATTTGCAAGGTAAATGTCAATGGACGACTTATTATCCATGTGTTTACAAATTTGTTGTATTCCTCCTCTCAGTTAAATCTTGCCTTTTGTTTTAGAAATTACATTGTTGTCTTCCGATTGCATCTCAGTTATGTAAGTGTGGAACAATATTCATCCTTTCCCCATGGCTACATGAATTCCCACCTTCTGCTGCTTGCGCGCTTAATTCCAATATTTCTTGCCATTCGTCGGGAGATTGTACTGTTGCAACTTTGCACTTTAATTCCAAAATCAGAGAGCTTGGTAATTATCTTATTAATTAAATCCATAATGTAGATAGTTAAACACATACTTTAACAAGGTGTGACCTGTTTGGAATGTGTGTTGAAGACAGTTGAATATATTCTGTATGTCTGGGCTTTCCGTTTTTTTTATTACCAATAGCTTAATTTCTTTCCGGAAACATCAGTTAGCCACGCTGCAATTCGTTTTTGTGCTAGCCTCTGTTTCAAATCATCTGCCATTAAATCCTTTGGCAATGAACTCATGATCGTTATTGAAAAGGAAATAAATGGCGCGCTCTCCCGCACCATCACATTTTCAGCAACATTTTTGAATTAAATCCATCTACACCAGCTATGTCGCTTTTCTTTGATTACTTTGGATTTAACTTAATTAAATGTTTTGGTTGGATTTTAATCGCTAGCATCTCACAGATTAGTTGATGCATTCATGATGCATTTCCCTTTCTCAAGCACAGGGTCCGAATGCAAATCCATCTGTTCATCCCGCGCCCAACGACTCACATTAACAGTGAACCCTTCGAAGCGCGGACCTGTGCTTCACAATTACTTTTCCATTTCAAACTTGTCAGTCTGGTCGTCTCTGCTGCAAACGCTAATACACCTCGTTAGCCTTAAATAGAGTAGATGGCATCAGATTATTCCAGACTCAAATTGCAGCGACGTTGGAGTTAATAACTTCGTATGCTCGTAAGATATAGGAGCAAATATGGGCCATTCGCCCATCGAGTCTGCTGCGTCATTAGAACATGGCTGATATGTTCCTCATCTGTTATCTGCAATGTTACAGACCACGAACTGCAAGGCGACATCAGCCAGAATATCTCCTCCTAGAAAACTAAACTTGGAGCTGGAGTCGGCAATTAAGCTCCCGAGCCCAACAACCTCAATGTGATCATGGACGATCCCATCATGGCCTTAACGCCAGTGTCCTGCCCGCTCATTATTACTATTCACAGATTAACAATGAAAAATCTGGAAATTTACTAACTTGTCTATCGGTGTTCAAGCTGTATAAGATATTTGAGCCAGTTCTGTCTCTTCTCTCACATGGATAGTTAATGGTAATTTCCTGACTCTATTGGTGAAATCATCATTTCCTTTGACTTGGGAGGTGTCATCATAATTGTTCAATTCAACAGCCGTTCTCACCACAATCACCATCTCTGAGAGAAAATTCCCTTCCCGCGTTTCTTATTAATTCTCCTATTATATCCCGGACTTTCTCACCTGCCTTGAATATACTATTAGCCTCCACTACTCATTTCCAATATATACGACTTGCTCCACATCGTGCCAGACGATTCAGATGATCTTCCCTGCAATATGCTCCTGTAATTTATTCATTATCCAGTAACCCAGGTTCCCCTCCAATGTGTTTGAAGGGACACTGTGCCAGGTTCAGTCAATTGGCCGTGTTCATGTTTCCGTTCCTTCACCTCATGGCTAAAACAGTGTGAAATCCCCCTTGACTTCGCCTTGCCGCAACAAAGTTGCAAATACAAAGTATACTGTTCTTTCATTTCAAACTGAACTACTTCAGAACCCCCATTGCACGTCTGTGGATGATCCCCCTACAGTCTATAGTTCGGTGCCTTGGCTGCCTTTTGGCTGAATCTGGTGATCTTGCTGCTTTCACTTGGTAGTCTTCTGCTTTCAATGTTGAGGTGGTTTAAAACCTCAGGAAAAGTAATTGTGAAGCAGAAGTCCGCGCTTCGAAGGGACAGTGTGAAGCTTTAAAGGGAGAATGAATTATAATATGGATTCCATGCATTGAGATGTCAACTTATTCAAATATGTAATTCTCCTCTTATTTCTTCGAATTTAATAATTCGAACAAGATCATCAGCCCATTTAACCACTGAAATAATCCTGCATTATTTTACGACTACATATTTGTGTTTGAACTAAAAGGAAATCTTGTCCCACCGTCTGTTTACTCATTTATGAATGACAAGGGCTTCCATCCTTAATTATGTGTTGTATGGTCCAACTGTCCCAAATCTGTTTGCTTTTGCCCAGTGTCAGATTTAATATCATTAAATACTTTCTCAGTTAACGATAGAGAATACAATGCTAAACGTGAAGAATGTCAGAAATGTATATATATAGTGCATTATGCGCATGTGTATTTTGCAGTACAGCTATTTAAAAATGAAGTCAATCTATTTCGATGATTAGTCTTCTTAATCTGTGACAAAGGAGTTAACAGCTCGGCAGTCTGTGATGTCACTCATGGGAGGGCTGGGTCTGCATTTTGTGTTCAGTTGTCAGCCCTGCCATGTGCCTGTTGTCTTTAGTTTTCTGTCAGAGTTCTGCTCACTGTTCAGAAGAAAATAGTTGTGTTTCCCAGACAGACTTCTGAAAGCGTATCTACCAAGGACTTGTGAACCGACAAGCGACTGATTGTTACCTTTAACAGTAAGTGGCATTTGACACGTTTGTGGATATTGCTTCACTCAAATTTTAGAGGGAGATGAGGAAGAGCTGTGAGACCGCTCTTTATTATAATAATAACTGCTTAAGTGTTCATCAAAAGCTGATCTGTTTTTCTTTTGCTTGAATGTTAACAGGACTAATCGTGTGTTCAAAAGAAAGATTTTTTAAGTAACGATAAATCCCTACTTGTCAGAAGAATCACTTCTGGGAGTGAAGCATCATTTCCTCACAGTTTACAAATTGAACAGATTGTTGGGATTTCTCACCCGATTTCCTTATATAAACTGGGGGCCTGATCTGGTCTGGTGCTGTAACAACAAGTCCCGAAAATGTGCAAAGTTCAGCTCCACTACATATATTACATCCTAATAAATGAGACAAACATTTTACCTTGTATTGTTGACACTCGTCAACCATACACAACATCCGCTTCTGTTTATGTTACTGTCCAATAAATGTAAAACATGTCCATGCAGGCCACCACGCTTGACTTTCCACACACTTCCAACCATCTATATTATTGCTTACCCTTACAAAGACTCAATCACACCCATCCATTCCATCGCTCACAGACTTACAGACTCACACCATCACACTGCCATGTAAACTAGCTCACTCAAACACACACCTGTGCTCATTAAAATTTGGAATAATCATGAGACATTTGAGATGAATGGAAGGCTATACTTGGTAGATGCTGAGAGTCTGTTTACAATTGTGCGAGAGTCTAGATCCTAGGGTCATATTCTCAGTATATGTGGTCACCCATTTCGGGCAGAGAGGAGGAGGAATTTCTTCTCACGACATAACCCATAAAATTTTCAGAGTAGAACCGACTGAAAACTGCAAAACTACAGATATACCTGGCTCCACCCCTTAATTACGTCAGAAAACACTGTGTTGTCTCTTCCTTCTCACACGTCCCATGCCTTGTGTATTCAGGATTGAGGACCATCCGTCACAACATTATCTGCACAGCAGTGATCCTTCAAAATAAAAACCATGTTTCATTAACGACCTTTCAGCAAGCAAAGGTAAGTTAACCTGTCGAATTATTTACTGGAAAGAATTGTATGGGTTACGTCGCTTAGTATGTTCAAGGTTCACATTTACATATTTTACTCAGGGAAGAATCAAGGGTTTTGGCAATAAGGTGGGAGAGTCACGTTGAGGATTATCAGAGAAGCTGCGATCTCACTGGATGGTGGAGTAGTATCGATGGACCGAATGACTGACCTTTGCTCCTGTGGCATATGGCTTAATGCTCTACTCTCTGCCTCACAAGCCTGAAGCAGTAACAAAGGTTCACATCCCCACAATATCACATGTTAAATGTAGGAAGTTGTTAAATCTTTCTGTAATATTTGTTGCGCTAATGCTGTTAAAATCCCTGGTTTAACACAGACATAATGTCTGCTGATGCTCTGAATACGGCTGGCAAACGCGTCCCATTATTGCTTTCAATCAATTACTTGCTTGCTGAAAGGTCGTTAATGAAACATGGTTTTTAATTTGAAGGACACCTTCTGTGCAGATAATGTTGTGACTGGTGGTTCTTAATCCTGAATGGGGCATAGGACATGTGAGAGGGAAGAATATTTTCTGACGTTATTCAGGGGTGAAGCCAGGTCTGTCGTAGTTTTGCAGTTTTCAATATTTTCCTCTCTCACAATACGGGCCTTGAGCCGAAACCTGGAATATTCTCTCCTCGGTTTCTGCATAGATTCCGTGGATCTGAGTAACTGCCTTGTACCCCTATTTCATTTTTCCTCTTGACTTTTCTGATACTTGACGTCTAAACTCATACGTGCTGAAATTAGCCATGAATGTGTTTTATTCAGAAATACCGAAGGTGTTGTTTGAAATTAAAGTGCAGTAAGAAGCCTTACAACACCAGGTTAAAGTCCAACAGGTTTGTTTCAAACACGAGCTTTCGGAGCGCAGCTCCTTCCTCAGGTGAATGGTGAGGTTTGTTCCAGAATCATTTATATAGACAAAGTCAGAGATGCTGGACAATGCTTGGAATGCGATCATTTGCAGGTAATCAAATCATTACAGATCCAGGGAGAGGGATAATCACAGATTAAAGATGTGTGAATTGTCTCAAGCCAGAACAGTTGGTGGGATTTTGCAAGTCCAGGCCAGATGGTGGGGTGTGGATGTAATGCGACATGAATCCAAGATCCCGGTTGAGGCCGCACTCATGCGTGCGGAACTTAGCAATAAGTTTTTGCTCTGCAATTCTGCGTTGTCGCGTGTCCTGAAGACCGCCTTGGAGAACGCTTACCCGGAGATCAGTGGCTGAATGCCCTTGACTGCTGAAGTGTTCCCCAAATGGAAGGGAACATTCCTGCCTTGTGATTGTTGCACGATGCCCGTTCATTCGTTGTCGCAGTGTCTGCATGGTCTCGCCAATGTACCACGCTTCAGGACATCCTTTCCTGCAGCGTAAGTGGTAGACTACATTGGTCGAGTCGCACGAATATGTGCCGCGTACCTAGTGGGTGGTGTTACCACGTGTAATGGTGGTATCCAAGTCGATGATCTGGCATGTCTTGCAGAGATTGCCCTGGCAGGGATGTGTGGTGTCGTGGTCGCTGTTCTGAAGGCTGGATAATTTGCTGAAAACAATGGTTTGTTGAGGTTGCGCGGTTGTTTGAAGGCCCGTAGTGGGGGTGTGGGGATGATCTTGACACGATGTTCATCTTCATTGATGATGTGTTGAAGGCTGCAAAGAAGATGTCGTAGTTTCTCCGACCCAGGAAAGTACTGGATGACGAAGGGTACTCCGTCAGTTGTGTCCCGTGTTTGTCTTCTGAGGAGGTCGGTGCGGTTTTTTGCTGTGGCGCGTTGGAACTGTCGATCGATGAGTCGAGAGCCGTATCTCGTTCGTACGAGTGCATCTTTCAGCATCTGTAGGTGTCTGTTACGCTCCTCCTCCTCAAAACAGCGACCACGACACCACACAACCCTGCCAGGGCAATCTCTGCAAGACATGCCAGATCATCGACTTGGATACCACCATTACACGTGGTAACACCACCCACCAGGTACGCGGCACATATTCGTGCGACTCGACCAATGTAGTCTACCTCTTACGCTGCAGGAAAGGATGTCCTGAAGCGTGGTACATTTGCGAGACCATGCAGACACTGCGACAACGAATGAACGGGCATCGTGCAACAATAACAAGGCAGGAAGGTTCCCTTCAAGTTGGGGAACACTTCAGCAGTCAAGGGCATTCAGCCTCTGATCTCCGGGTAAGCGGTCTTCAGGACACGCGACAACGCAGAATTGCCGAGCAAAAACTTATAGCTAAGTTCCGCACGCATGAGTGCGGCCTCAAACGGGATCTTGGATTCATGTCGCATTACATTCATCCCCCACCATCTGGCCTGGACTTGCAAAATCCCACCAACTGTTCTGGCTTGAGACAATTCACACATCTTTAACCTGTGATTGTCCCTCTCCCTGGATCTGTAATGATTTGATTACCTGCAAATGCTAGCATTCCAAGCATTGTCCAGCATCTCTGACTTTGTCTATATAAATGATTCTGGAACATACCTCGCCATTCACCTGAGGAAGGAGCTGCGCTCCGAAAGCTCGTGTTTGGAACAAACCTGTTGGACTTTAACCTGGTGTTGTAAGACTTCTTACTGTGCTCACCCCAGTCCAACGCCGGCATCTCCACAGCATCGAAATTAAAGTGCTGTGCTCTATCTTACAAATCTACTATATAATTCCTCATAGTTATTTGAATATGTCAATTCCTTATGGTTGTTGTTGGACTTTGCATTGACTACTGTTTATAATTAGTGGGGGGCATTGGCATACTGCTAGTGTCACTGGATAAGTAAAACAGAAACCCAGAAAAATGCTCTGCGTACCAGGATGAAATCGCACTACTTCGCATGAAATTTGAATTTAATACAAATCTAGAATTAGAAGTCTAACGATGACGATGAAAACATTGCCAATTGTTGGCTGGAGCTATGTGCTTCCCCTGTAGGGAAGGGAATCTGCCGTCCTTACCTGGTCTCCCAAAATGTCCCTCCACACCCATAGCGACGTGGTTGACTCCTCACTGCTCCCTCACGGGCAATTGCGGATGGCCAATACATTCGGGCACAGCCTGTGAAGCTCCACCGCCCGTGAACACATAAAAAAATAATATTCTGCATTTACAGCTAATTTCTTTTCAATTATGTTTTGCTTCCATTGTTGTTCAAAAACTGATATGGCTTTAAGTGGTCTATAATTGGTGTTCTACGCTTTGGTTGAAGTAAATGTAGACGATTAGCTTCCGATTAGGATGAATGCCACCATTCCTTGTTGGATTCTGTAATATATTGGCGGTAGGCACTGAACGGCAGACAGGTTAGCATTGTTCTTTGATTTCATTTGCATTTGATTTCAGTTATTAATATCACGTGTATTAATATAGTGTGAAAAGTGTCGTTTCTTGTACGCTATGCATAAAACGCATACCTTGCATAGGGAAGGAAAGATAGACTCCAGAATGTAATGTTACAGTCATAGCTAGGGTGTAGATAAAACATCAATTTAATACGAGGTAGGTCGATTGAAATGCCTGATGGCAGTAGACAAGAAACAGTTCTTGAGTCGGTTCGTCCGTGACCTCAAACTTTTACATTTACTTCCTGCCGGAAGAAGGTAGAAGACAGTATATCCAGTGTGAGTTGGGTCCTTCATTATGCTGGCTGCCTTTCCGAGACAGCGGGAATTGCAGACAGAGTCAGTTGATGGGAGGATGATTTGCGTGATGGACTGGGCTACATTCGCGACATTTTGTACTTTGCTGCGATCTTGGGCAGAGCAGGATCCAAACCCAGCAGTGATATAACCAGAAAGAATGGGGCATATGTAAAAGTTGGTGAGAGTCGGAGGTGAAATGCCAAATTTCCTCAGTCTTTTGAGAACGAAGAGTCATTGGTGGGTTTTCTTAACTCTAGTGTCTGAATGGTGGAACAAGATATGTTCTTGGTAAACTTGAAGCTCTCGACCCTTTCAACTTGGTTACCTTTGATGTAGAGAGAGGAATGTTCTCCTCTCCGCTTCCTGAGGTCGATGATAATATGTGTACCGTCCTGTGTACCCTCGTGCCCAAACAGGTTCAGTGGGCTACAAGGTGGCCTCGGTCTGCACTGCAGACCAGACCCAACATGACCCGCTCACAACTCGCCCTTCACGCAACTTTCCCAAACAAACATCCGCTCAAGCGCGCTTCCCTCCGCAACATTCCACGTCGGTGCATGGCATTGTGACCCCGCCGCCCCGTCGGTGCATGGCACTGTGACTCCGCCGCCACGTCGGTGCATGGCACTGTGACCCCGCCGTCCCGTCGGTGCATGGCACTGTGACCCCGCCGCCCCGTCGGTGCATGGCACTGTGACCCCGCCGCCCTGTCGGTGCACTGTGACCCCGCCGCCCCGTCGGTGCATGGCATTGTGACTCCGCAACCCCGTCGGTGCACTGTGACCCCGCCGCCCCGTCGGTGCACTGTGACCCCGCCGCACCGTCGGTGCACTGTGACCCCGCCGCCTCGTCGGTGCATGGCACTTTGACCCCGCCGCCCCGTCGGTGCATGGCATTGTGACTCCGCCGCCCCGTCGGAGCATGGCACTGTGACCCCGCCGCCCCGTCGGTGCATGGCACTGTGACCCCGCCGCCCCGTCGGTGCATGGCACTGTGACCCCGCCGCCCCGTCGGTGCATGGCACTGTGACCCCGCCGCCCCGTCGGTGCATGGCACTGTGACCCCGCCGCCCCGTCGGTGCATGGCACTGTGACCCCGCCGCCCCGTCGGTGCATGGCATTGTGACTCCGCCGCCCCGTCGGTGCACTATGACCCCGCCGCCCCGTCGGTGCATGGCACTGTGACCCCGCCGCCCCGTCGGTGCATGGCACTGTGACCCCGCCGCCCCGTCGGTGCATGGCACTGTGACCCCGCCGCCCCGTCGGTGCATGGCACTGTGACCCCGCCGCCCCGTCGGTGCATGGCACTGTGACCCCGCCGCCCCGTCGGTGCATGGCACTGTGACCCCGCCGCCCCGTCGGTGCATGGCATTGTGACTCCGCAGCCCCGTCGGTGCATGGCATTGTGACCCCGCCGCCCCGTCGGTGCATGGTGACCCCGCCGCCCCGTCGGTGCATGGCATTGTGACCCCGCCGCCCTTTCGGTGCATGGTACTGTGACCCCACCGCCCCGTCGGTGCATGGCACTGTGACCCCGCCGCCCCGTCGGTGCATGGCACTGTGGCCCCGCCGCCCCGTCGGTTCATGGCACTGTGACCCCGCCGTCCCGTCGGTTTATGCCGCTCCGTCGGTGCATGGCACTGTGACCCCGCCGCCCCGTCGGTGCATGGCGACCCCGCAGCCCCTCAGGGACTGCCGCCCCTCAGAGACTGCCGCCCCTCAGATACTGCCGCCCCTCAGATACTGCCGCCCCTCAGATACTGCCGCCCCTCAGAAACTGCCGCCCCTCAGAGAATGCCGCCCCTCAGAGACTGCCGCCCCTCAGATACTGCCGCCCCTCAGATACTGCCGCCCCTCAGATACTGCCGCCCCTCAGAGACTGCCGCCCCTCAGATACTGCCGCCCCTCAGATACTGCCGCCCCTCAGAGACTGCCGCCCCTCAGAGAATGCCGCCCCTCAGAGACTGCCGCACCTCAGAGACTGCCGCCCCTCAGAGACTGCCGCCCCGTTCGCTGGCCCAATCCATGCCAGTGAACGCACTACGACTCCTCCGGCGCCCTCCAGTCGGGGTTACTTCGGGCGACCCAATTGGTCGACTGACGCCCGGTTGCGTCGAAGGCTGTAGCCTTCCGACCGTTGTAACTCTAGGGAAGCACAGGTCCTGGTGAACGGTCAGTGAGGGGTGCAGCATGAGGGCTGCCGTGCATAATGCGGCAGGGACGGTCAGTGGCTGATGAACGGTCAGTGAGGGGTGCAGCATGAGGGCTACCGTGCATACTGCGGGAGGGACGGTCCGTTGCTGATGAACGGTCAGTGAGGGGTTCAGCATGAGTGCTGCCGTGCATACTGCGGCAGGGGCGGTCCGTGGCTGATGAACGGTCAGTGAGGGGTTCAGCATGAGTGCTGCCGTGCATACTGCGGCAGGGGCGGTCCGTGGCTGATGAACGGTCAGTGAGGGGTGCAGCATGGGGGCTGCCGTGCATACTGCGGGAGGGACGGTCCGTGGCTGATGAACGGTCAGTGAGGGGTGCAGCATGGGGGCTGCCGTGCATACTGCGGCAGGGACGGTCCGTGGCTGATGAAAGGTCAGTGAGGGGTGCAGCATGAGGGCTGCCGTGCATACTGCGGGAGGGACGGTCAGTAGCTGATGAAAGGTCAGTGAGGGGTGCAGCATGAGGGCTGCCGTGCATACTGCGGCAGGGACGGTCCTTGGCTGATGAACGGTCAGTGGGGGGGCAGCATGAAGGCTGTCGTGCATACTGCGGCAGGGATGGTCCGTGGCTGGACTGATGAACGGTCAGTGAGGGGGGCAGCATGGGGGCTGAGGTGCATACTGCGGCAGGGGCGGGTTGTGGCTGGACAATGTGGGCCCGGAGGTGCCAGCCCGACCTCGTGGACAATGCCCTAGTCTCCACCCGTTACTACCCTCTAAACCCGCGCTTCACTGCACTCCCACAACATCCTCTCGGCCAGCCAGCCGCAGGACTAGCTGCACGCATTGGCTCCTCTGGGATCATGTCCTTCCTCCTCTCTCCCTCAGCACCATGATACCTGTTTCCTCATTTTCAAAGTACGGGAGAAACTCGCCGCTGGTAATTCCTCCTGGCAGAAGCTGAGCATCGCGGAGGCCGTGGGATTAGAGGGTCAGGGCGTTCATGATATGCCAACGGTCTTTACCGTACGAGGGGTTAGAACACATTGACGCCGCTGCCCAGACACTGGACCCTGGCCTTCTGTCGGGCACCTGGCGCTAGCCACGATTGCTGACTCACATGGGAATCTAGAACATAGAACATAGAACAGTACAGCACAGAACAGGCCCTTCGGTCCTCGATGTTGTGCCGAGCAATGATCACCCTACTCAAACCCACGTATCCACCCTATACCCATAACCCTTAACCTTACTTTTTAGGGCACTACGGGCAATTTAGCATGGCCAATCCACCTAACCCGCACAACTTTGGACTGTGGGAGGAAACCGGAGCACCCGGATGAAACCCACGCACACACGGGGAGGACGTGCAGACTCCGCACAGACAGTGACCCAGCCGGGAATCGAACCTGGGACCCTGGAGCTGTGAAGCATTCATGCTAACCACCATGTTACCGTGCTGCCCTAATCGAGTTGGTGCCACTGGACAAAGTACCCTTCCCACGTGCAGCCACTTGTTGAAATGTTTGCTGATGATGTGAAGGAAATCCCGCTAATTGATGGGCACAGTAATTTGGCACAATCCCAGTGAACTGATCCGTGACTGGGGAACCTCTGATGCCTGTTGCACGATATTGATGCCCTTTGTGTGAGGGCTAATCCCGAGGAGCTGCCGAGGCGATGAACAGTGTGTCGTGTTTTCGAGCGTGGGGTTCGGCGCTCATGGTGAATGATGATGAATAAAGGTATGATAAGGAGGAAAGTAACTGGGCACTTCTTCTGTCAGTGGCACTATCACAATAATGGTTCTATTTGTGACGAAGGAAGGCAGATTTCCAGTCACGTGGCTATTGCTGAATGTGGTAAATATTCTGCTGAGTGTTCTGATCCGGCAGTGCCCTCTTGTTCCAGACAGTGATGTCTAAACCTGGTGGTCGCTGAACATTGGGAGTTTGTTTCATTCCTGGAAGGGAGAGTAATTCTGTGGCAGGTTTCATTCTGAGAGAGGTGTCATTTGATTGTGCTGGGGCAGATAATCGTAAACCGAGTACTTATTCCTGAGGCGCTGCGGTGTTCTGAATCAGGCTGGAGGACTGATTCTGGGTGAAAGGCGATTGGTGGAGATATCAGTTTCCAAGAGATGGATCTGAACCAGAAAGGCGAGCATTCCTTGTGATTTTCACATCCCTGGATTGGAACCAACCTTGGAGACTGTGTCAATTCCCAACAAAGCTGAGTCTCTAATTACCTGATCAGGGATGATATTGCATGCTGGGGGCATGGGAAGTTAGCCTACGTCAGACACATGGCCTGCATGTTTGGAATATTTCATAGAATCTACAGTGCAGAAGGAGACCATTCAGCACATCGAGTCTGCAGCGGCTCCTGGAAAGAGTACCCTACACAAGGTTAACACCTCCACCCTATCCCCATAAACCAGTAACCCAGTAACCCCACCCAACACTAAGGTCAATTTTTGACATTAAGGGCAATTTATCATGGCCAATCCACCTAACCTGCACATCCTTGGACTGTGGGAGGAAACCTGAGCACCCGGAGTTAACCCACGCACACATGGGGAGGGTGTGCAGACTCGGTACAGACAGTGACCCAAGCCGGAACCTGGGACCCTGGAGCTGTGAAGCGATATTGCTATCCACACTGCTACCATTGTTCCATACATGGTAGGGGTCAAAACCTGTTGAGAGCCTATTTCTGGAATTGCATGCTGTGGAGATGGAGGAAACCTGGCGATAGCCGATTCTTGAGTATTGTTTTTTTGGGCGCCTTCTCTAACATTGCTATTGTTATTTTCCCTATCGTGGTAGATTATATGGCCACGTGATATTGGTGGTAATCCTTGGAAAATGGAGTAATCCTGCTGACGTGCATCCACTGAGGACACCAGTTCCAGCATGTGTAAATCTGATTCAGAATCCGATAATTTATTGGCGGATCGATCGCTCACCCAATGCCAAATGTTGCCGTCTTCGTGTACACTTTTTTTTCCATTGTCGAAACATGACCTGTTAACGGGAAACCTGTCAAACAGATTAAATCAGATTGCCAATCTCATAAATCATTTAGATGATTGAACGAGCGTTCAGCTGTACCGACAGGGCTGAGATTGGGATATTTATATTATGAATTCAGAACAAGGCCCAATCCAGGCGGTTTGTGAAACTCAGATTTCTTTGTGCTTGATTCAGAAAAGGACAATGTGTTATCAGTAACTAGAAATATTTCCTCTCCTCTCTGTCTTGCAGTTAATTTAATGGCAATTCTGATCCTGTCCAGGAGAAATTGTGGCCTTACCGTCTGCGTCACTCGGTACCTCATCGGCATGGCCACGGCGGATCTTCTGGTTATTATCATCAAGGTCATATTGGCAATAATGAATGATTATTATTTCCCAGTGAGTTTCCTATACATCACCCCTGTGTGCAGTAGTAAAATTGTCCTGATGGGAGCAGCCACAAATTGTTCCGTTTGGTTCACCATAGCGTTTTCCTTTGATCGATTTGTGGCTATTTGTTGTCAGAAGCTTAAAACAAAATACTGCACCGGAAAAACAGCGACTGTGGTTCTCGCAACAACTGGAATACTGTTATTTTTAAAAAACATTCCATTCTACTTCACATTTCAACCTATATTCATATTTAACAATGTACCGTGGGGCTGTCAAAAGAAAGCAAGCATATATTTTGATCCAAGATGGGTTGGATTTCAGTGGTTTGACACGGTCACAACTCCGTTGCTCCCATTCGGATTAATTCTGTTGGTAAACGCTCTGACAGTCAGACACATTGTTCTGACAAGTCGGGTCCGTCAGGGACTGATGAAACAGAGTAAGGAAAAAAATTACAGTGATCGAGAGATGGAAAGCAGAAGGAAATCTATGATTTTACTCTTCAGCATATCTGGAACCTTCATTCTTTTGTGGTCGGTCAATGTTATAAAATTCGTGTATGTTAAAGTGATCGGATTATTTAGTATCAGTGAATCTGCATATACATTAGAAATTGCTGGAGCTATGCTGCTCAATTTAAATTGTTGTACAAACACATTTATTTATGTGGTAACTCAGGCCAAGTTCAGAGAACAAATCAAGTTGACGCTCAAATACCCGCTCAAAGCCATTGCACAGAGACTCCACCAATCCAGGAACTCCGCCTGGTGACTGACAGCCGGATCAGCGAAACGGGCGGAGCACAGAATCACTACGATCTGCTTCAGCTTAGCAGAAATCCTGTTCCTATCACTCCGATAACCTTTCAAACAGATATATTCATCAAGTCAGTAAAGTTCACATCAGCAAACCGTAGAATCTGAGCTGATGAAGTAAGGACACATCAGCCAACCAGGCAATCAAAGGGAAAGACCCGCAGAATCACTGAGGAACTGAATAGAGAGAGAAGGCTCAATTACATTGAAAGGCAGTTCTGAACCGCGTCACCTCCATTCAGAACACTGGCCTTTTAATGTTGACGGGGAGACGGACATGACGGTAGCAAATGTGGCCATTTCCTGGCGAAGGAGAATCACTTCGTGGTCTGATGTCGTCGTTGAACTTGTCTGGAGAGTCCCAGCGACATTTTGTGATATCGGACAAACATTTGCCTTCCAATTTAAATCGAGATATTCGCAACTTGAAATACACGGGATAGTGGTGGGGAATCCAGGGAAGACACAACTTTAAAAAGTATTTTTGTCCAGAGTAATGTGCAGTCACATATTTCAACACACCGTCTTCTATCGATACTTCGCGAGCGAATTAAATGGAATTAAATCTGGAAGCTAACGCAAACAGCTGCCTAGAGTTTCAAAGTGGAAAGCAAGACATGAATAATCACCACACTTTCAGAAAGGCAGTGCGTCCTACCTCATTTGTCAGTCAGAATTATAGTTTTGATTGGATGTTACGTCAATGTTGTTCACATGGCAAAATGTCCCAGTCTACAACAATCTGAGAATGGTCAGTAAATCTGTTTGGGATGAAGGTACATGTATAAATATCATTCCCGACATACCCACTCTTAAGTATAGCTTCATGTAATATCATACATGGACAAATAGAACATACGAGCAGCCGGACCCCATTCAGCCACGCGAGACTCTTCCGCAGCCAATGAGATCAAGGCCTGCAATAACCTAGATCACGTGCTTACATGAATCAATACATATTCGGGGCAGCACGGTTGCATGGTGGTTAGCATAAATGCTTCACAGCTCCAGGGTCCCAGGTTCGATTCCCGGCTTGGGTCACTGTCTGTGCGGAGTCTGCACATCCTCCCCGTGTGTGCGTGGGTTTCCTCCGGGTGCTCCGGTTTCCACCCACAGTCCAAAGATGTGCGGGTTAGGTGGATTGGCCATGCTAAATTGCCCGTAGTGTCCTAAAAAGTAAGGTTAAGGGGAGGTTGTTGGGTTACGGGTATAGGGTGGATACGTGGGTTTGAGTAGGGTGATCATTGCTCGGCATAACATCGAGGGCCGAAGGGGCTGTACTGTTCTATGATTCTATGTGTACAATTGTTTATTGACTCTGCTTGCGCCAGTTTTACAGGAAGTGTGTTCTAAAGATGCATGAGCCTCTGAGTGAAAAATAAATTAACGGTTCATCTCAGTTCGAAATGGGCAAGAACTTAATTTTAAACAGTGACAGCTAGTTCCTCATTGCCATGATATTTATACAGATTGTAAATAGTTGACGTCCCGTAGCACGGTGGCACAATGGTTAGCACTGCTGCCTCACAGACACTGTTCCCGGATTCAATTCCGGAGTTCGCATATTCTCCCCGTGTTGTTCCTTCCACAGTCGAAGATGTGCAGGCTCGATGAATTAGCCAGCTTAAATTGCCGCTTAGTTTCCAAAAAACGTTAGCTGTGACTACTGGGTTACGGGGAGAGAGTGGACGTGTGGGCTGCCGTAGGGTGCTACTCTCAGGGGCCGGTGCAGAATCGATGGACCAAAAAGATTTATTCTGCACTCTAAACATTCTCTGGTTCTATTCTGATCCCTCTGGCACACCACAGGTTACATTTTGCCACCTGATATAAATGTCCACTCTCTAAGTCCGGTCATCATTCAGACTTCTATCGATGGCAAAGTGTTATACCCGAAAATATTTTCAAATTCGTAGCAAACAGAGGTTCTCTCTTGTAAGAAATCAGACTGATTCTGCAGGAATGTCTTCAACTGTGCAAGCACTCGTTCCAAGTTAATTAATACCAATTTCTGATGTTGTCATGTTAGAATACCTTTAAGAAATGGGTGCTTATAGATGGGTATGTATATAAATATATGTAGTGAGAGTACCTTTAAGAAATGGATGTTTATTACTGCAGTGATGACAGGGCGTGAGTGGCGCTGGGCTGTCTCAGCTTTTTACTTTCATTTTAGGCTGTTTGCTGCAGTGTGTGTTGAAGTTTGGTTTTAAGAGCTGGATAGCTGCAGTCACAGCCAGAAGGTGTATGCATCTCTCTGTAATCAAAAGATTGTAAATCGATCCTGGTGATTTAGAACTAATAACAGTAGTGACTTTAAACTGATGTGCGTCTGGGAAAACGTTTTTTAAGTCTCATGGATGTTAACAGGAAAGCTTAAAGGATCACTTAGTGTTGTATTTTTAGGAGTTGTATTTTAATTAATGGTTGCAAAGATGTTCACTGTATGTTTTTAAAATAATAGAATAAAGATTGTTTTGATTTCAAAATACTTTTGCATTTCTGCTGTACCACACCTATAGAGTGGGCCGTGTGCTCTCCAAACCACAATCTATTAAAAGTTGTGGGTCACGTGAACTCCATTATACACTTTGGGGCTCAGTAAACCATGGCACATAAAAATATTCACTGCAGAAAAGATGTTAGGCTAACTAGCCTGTAGTTTCTGCTTTCTGATCTGCTGCCTTTTTGAATAGTGGAGGTAGATTTTCAAGCTTCCATCATAATGGAACCTTTTCCGATGTCTGTCACAATTACATGTTTATTTTTTAAGTTGCATGTTATCTTTAAACGATTAATCGTTTTGTAATTAAAAACAAATATTGAAAGGTTTTGAATTTAAGGGGCAATTTAGCATACACAGTCAACCTATCCTGCACATCCAATTGGTTGTGGGCGTGAGACTACCGCAGACACGCGGGGAATGTACAAACTCCATAAATGCAGCATTTTTAACCACCGCGCCACCGTGATGCCCCATTTAACCGATTAAGTTAAACTGGATGTTGTGTCTTTTTGCTGTTTTTTCTGCCTTGTCGTGTTGGGTCTATTCTATGCATTCAGAAATCCCCCTAAACGTGTGGCTCTACATTTTCACCGACTTATCCATTACGCTAATGTGGCCATTGATTTTAAGCAGCTCAGGATTCAAACCCTCACAACCCCTCTCATTTAAATTTAAAAACATAGCCTGAAACACATTTTCTTCCTCTCACAATGAAGATAAAATTGAATCACAAAATGTTCGCTGCTACCGAGTTGCCTCTTTCACTATGAGATGTTTAATTATTTCCGACTAATTCCAGTTCCCGGTCCAGCAGAGCGCGCACTCTAGCTGTATTCAGTATATAATATTCAAAGAATCAGTGCCAAAAATTTTCAATGAACCGTTCTTCTAAGTCTGCCTTTACGATTCTGAATGTTCCAGGATAAATATAAGTTTCTATCTCAATGATTATCGCTATGCCTTTCTCTTAAGCTTCAATTCTCTTTTACTTTATGCTGCATTCTACACTGTGGTTATTATTTGGGGACGTTGTATGAAAATGCAAATCGATTAGTGTCACGAGTAGGCTTCAATGAAGTTACTGTGAAAAGCCCCTAGTCGCCGCATTCCGGCGCCTGTCCGGAGAGGCTGGTACGGGAATCGAACCGTGCTGCTGGCCTGCTGTAAAAGCCAGCGATTTAGCCGAGTGAGCTAAACCACCCCCTGGTACATGATACCCCCAACTGAATCATTGCCTTATTCATTTCTCATCTCTCAACGAACCATTTTCATCTCTTGGTCTTCTGAACTTAGATCATTTCTCTCCCATAATAATACCGTATTGTCACAAGTGGGCTTCAAAGAAGTTACTTCGAAAAGAACCTTGTCGCCAAATTCCGGCGCCTGTTCGGGGAATCCGGTATGTCAATTGAATCCACGGTGCTGGATTATTCTGCATTACAAGCCAGCTATTTAGCCCAGTGTGTTAAACAAGGCCCTCTTCGCTAGTGATATCATCAGTAACCAGCAGAACCACTCCTTAACCTTATTCCCCCTTTATTTACAGAAAACCCATCCTTCACTATTCAATACTCAGGCCAAAATCATTGCCCTCTTCCCACCATTTCGCCATAATGGCTATCGAATGTTGATTCTGTATTGCAAGTCCGCTCTCAGTCAATCTGCTTTATTTCACATCTTCGGTCCATTTAGTTATTTTCATCATTTTATTTTTCTCACAACCTGTAGTCTCTCCTACTAATTTCACCTCCCAATGCCTTATTTTCACGGTCTGTGTTTCATTTCTCGCAACAATACCTCCCTCCCTCTTGCCTGGTCTGTGATTTACAGCCTGATCCAAAATTCGATGGGTTGCCACCATTGTTTCGTTTTAAACCCTCACATCTCCCCTAGTTATTCGGTTCACAAGAATTCCGATCCCAACATGGTCGGCGTATACAAGGTTATAACGGTGCAAATTACAAAATCTCGAGTCAAATGGCAACGTCCCACGTTCCGCAACTCATTTCTCCTGGAACAGTACTTGCTCCAGCTATCCATGTCTTTAATTTCCAACAAGTCAGGGACCGTCTGCCGTGCAATGATGTTACGTGTGGTAGCTTCCGATCAGATGGAATTACACTTTCAATAATGTGTTCTGCCGGCGGGGTTGGCATTAATCCCAATCTCAGTCACACCAGTAGCCCGGACTGAATTGCATTGTGCCATTGGATAAAATAAATATCCATGGAATAACTTATTTAAGCATGCACCAATTTGTTAATTTGTCATCAGTGACATATCTATTGTCGTTACGAACCAACAAGTTCATTTAAACCTGGATAATGAGGAGCGGCGCAGAAACCCCAACAAGCACTTCCTCCTGCAGCCGGTAAATGGAATGGCAGACTGCCAGGAGACCCTCCAGTATCAAAACATCACACTGTGCAGGGAGTGTATCAGGGAAAAGTTCCAACAGAGCATCTCGCGGAGCTGAGATGAGCGTCGCTCACATTTTATGCATTTCATTATTTGTAATACCTCTGTCTTTACTCGAAAACTTGTTTCTTTAAAAAAAAAATTTAGAGTACCCAATTATTTTGTTTTTCCAAGGGTAAATTTAGCGTGGACAATCCACCTACGCTGCACATCTTTGGTTTGTGGGGGTGAAACCCACGTAGACACGGGAGAATGTGCAAACTCCACATGGACAGTGACCCACGGCCGGGATTCGAAACCGGGTCCTCAGCGCCCGAGGCTGCAGTGCCAACCACTGTGCCACGTGCCACCCCGAAAAGGTGTTTCTGATCAATTTCAATTATCCAGACAAAAAAAGCTGTGAACCATCATAAAGAGGTTTTATTCAAATTCATGATGCCTTCTAGTGGATTCAGAGGTCAATTTTGAACAGTGTGAAATTATGTGTAGCTTCCGAATTCACTTAATGTGCAGATTTATTGGTAAAGTAATATCTCCCTTCCACAAGTCTGGCGAATAATTGCAGAAATGTTGCTTTAACATATTCGCTAGATCAGGGAGAATGTTTCAGATAGTGATCGGCGGACCATCGAACAGTTCGAAAAATAATGTAATTTTGATGACAAAAAGGAACAGAGCTGAACCCACTCCAATTTCCTATTTTCTGTGGCAACGTTTAAAAACTGTCAAGATTTCAGTGCTAAGTATCTTTCTTTTTAATTATTGTCGCTGAAATTTCAACATATTCATATCAAAAATGTGCAACACAATACAATAGTGCTGCACGCATCAAAGCTCACAAGCAATAACAAGAACCCCAATAGCTGAAATACAACATGAAGCAAGAAACAATCCTCGTCCCTCTCACGCATAGATAACAGTGACCAGATCTTTAAAGTGCAATATAACAGGCCAACATCGTGAACCTGACATTCTCGAGGTACAGGAATTGCATTCAACCAGCCAGCAATGCAGCGGCACTGGCTGGCGTCACTTGTCTCCAGCTTAACCATATCCATCACCGGGCCAGCAGTGATACGATTGTCAATATATTCATCCCGCCCCGTCGTCAACAGCAGCTAGTCCCACACAACACACAACAAATAGGCAAGTTTTTAACTCAACCTTCAGGAGTGCCGATATGCTTCTGGAAAAAAACCCGCCAAAAAACAGCAGCTTGGGAAAGAAACAGAAAATGTGCGTGTGGTGAGCAGGGTCTCCAATACACAGTTCACACTTATCTTCGACCCCTTCAAAACGTCGGCTGAACCTGACCCTGGTGAGGTGCGCCCGATAAACAACATTGATACATACATAGATATATAGATAGAGAGAAGATCGGAGCAGGAGGAGGCCTTTTGGACCTTCGAGGCTCCTCCGCCATTCATCACGATTGTAGTTGGTCATCCAACTCAAAAGCCAAAGCCGGTTTCCTCCCCATAGCCTTTCATCCCATTCTCCCCAAGTGCTATAACCAGCCGTCTCTGGATATATTCAAAGCTATAGCATCAACTTCTTCCTGTGGTATTGAATTCCACAGGCTCACTACTCTTTGTGTGAAGAAATTTCTCCTTATCACTGTCCGAAATAGTTCACCATGAATCCTGAGTCTGTGACCCCTGGTTCTAGACACACATACCATTGGTAACATCTTCCCTGCATCTACACTGTCAAGTCCTGTTTTATAAGTCTCCTTGAGATCTCCCTCATTCTTCTGAACTCCAGCGAGAACAATTCCAACCTGGTCAATCTCTCCTCTGACAGTCCCGCCATACTTGAAATTATTCTGGTAAACATTCGCTGCACTTCCTCGAGAGCAAGAACATCCTTCCTCAGAGAAGGGGATCAAAACTGCACACAATACTCCGTGTTGCCTCAACAAGTCTATGTACAATTGCAGCAACACATCGCTGCTTCTATACTCCAAACCACTTGCAATGAATGCCAACGTACCATTATGCTTCTTTTCCGCCTGCTGCACCTGCATGCTTACATTCAGCGAATCGTGCACAAGGACACCCAGGTCACGCTGCACACTCCCGTCTCCCAATTTACAACCATTTAAGTAGTGTTCGGGCTTCCAGTTTTTGCTTCCAAACTTCAAAACATCACACTTATTCAAATAATACTGCATCTACAATTGGTTTGCCCACTCGCCCAACCTGTCCAGATTTCACTGTAGAATCCCTGCATCCTCGTCATAATTCACCCTCCCACCTAATTTGGTCTCATCTGCAAACTTTGAGATGTTACATTTTGTTCCCTCATCCAAATCATTAATATATATTGTGATTTGCTGGGGTCCCATTACCGATCCCTGCGGTACCCCACTGGTTAAAGCCCGACAATTTGAAAATGACACATTAATCCCTACTCTCTTTCCTCTCTGCCAACCAGTTTTCTATCCCCCTCAGTGCATTTCCCCCAGTCCCTTGCGATTTAGTTTTGCACAATAATCTCTTCTGCGGGACTTTGTCAAACGCCTTCTGAAAGTCCAAATATACCACATCGTCTAGATCCCCCTTGTCAACTGTACTGGTTACCTCTTCAAAGAATTCCAACAGATTTGTCAAGCATTATTTTCCCTTGAGCTGTATATACCGCAACGTCGCAGGTGATGACGTAGCATCTACCCACCAGAGCAACGGACTCTGCACCTCCTCTTCCAAAATGGGTCACAGCTCCTCCCACTTGGCCATCACATCTTCTAGCGCAGGTTGCTCTTCGCTCGCGAATATACAGGACGTACCGCCCTCCATCGAACGAATTCGAGAGAATCCTTTCAGAGTAGACGGCGGTCCCTCCGGCAATGTCGGAAGTGCCCCTGAACAAATCCCGCAGTTATAAATAGCAGAACCATCCCGGTTCCACCATCTCCCCACACCCCCACCAGCCCTCTCTTCACCTCTTCCTAACTCGGGAACGGCCCCTCCAGGAAGAAGTATTTCATCCTTCCGAACCCTTTGGCTCCTAAGCACCGAATGTTGCATCCAATTTTGTCGGCTCAAGATAAGTGCCACCTTGACACTGCTACCAATTTAAAATGCTGGAGGAATCTCCGCCATATATTCCAGGTAGAAATTACCACCGGAACCACAATATAGTTTGCCAGAAGAAACGGCAGTGATGGCGCCACCATCGCTTCCAAACTTGTCCCTTTGCAAAACCCCGACGGCGTCCATATCAAAATGACTGCGTGAACCCGAAACCACCCCAACACCTTCTGCGTGTTGCAGCCCAACAATAATAAATATGAGGTAATGCATTTTGGTAAGTCTAATACAGATGGGAACAATACAGTAAATGACAGATCCCTTATGAGTATTAACAGGCAGAGGAGATCTAGGTGTATAGGTACAGAGGACGCTGAAAGTAGCAACGCTGGTGGACAAGGTAGTGAAGAAGGCATTTGACATGTTTGCCTTAATTGATCGGGGCATTGCACATAAAGATGGACGTCATGCTGCAATTGTACAGGATGTTAGTTTCGCCTCACCTGGAATATAACGTGAAACACTGGCGTCACACTACCAGAAGGATGTGGAGGCTTTGGAGAGGGTACAGAAAACATTTACTTGAATTTTGTCTCCTCTGAAGTGCATTACCTATGAGGAGAGGTTGGATAAGCACTACCAGGAGGATGAGGGGGCTTTGGAGCGGGTACAGAAAATGATTACCGGGATCTAGCCTAGTGTGAAGGGAATTGGACATGAAGAGAGATTGAATGAAGACAAAATAGCAATGCAGCACAGAAACAGGCCATTCGGCCCTCCAAGCCTGTACCTGTCATGATCCCATCCTTGGCCAAAACTCTTGGCAATTCCTAGTGCCTTCTACCTCTATACCCATCTTATCCATGTATTTGTCGAGATGCCTTTTGAAGGCAGTTGATGTATCTGCTTCCAGAACCTCCCCTGGAAACGTGTTCGAGGCATTCACCACCCTCTGTGTAAAAAGGAACCTGCCTCGCACATCTCTTAACTTTGCCCCACGGAAATTTATCTTATGCCTCCTGGGACTGAACTCTCAACCATGCGAAAGAGTGCCTGCCCATCCATTCTAACCATGCGCCTCATCATCCTCGATCAGGTCACCCCTTAACCTCCATCGTTCTAATGGAAATAGTGCGTGTCTGTTGAGCCTCTCCGCATAGGTAAGACCCTCCAGACGAGATAACATCCTGGCAAACCCCTCTGTACCCGCGCTAAATCCTCCAAATAGTTCTGGTTTTGTGGCGACCAGAATTGAGCACAATATTCCAAGTGCGGCCTTACCAAGGTTCTTTGCAGCTGCAGCATGACTTGCCAGTTTTCAATACTCGATACACCGGCCATATGCTTTCTTCACTATCTTGCTGTCTTGTGTTGCAACTTTCAAAGATCTATGGACCAGTACGCCCAGACCTTTCTGACTTTCTATATTCCGAAGGTTTTACACGTTTACTGTATATTTCCCCTCTACTTTAGACCTACCAAAATGCAGTACCTCACATTTGGCCGGATTAACTCGATTTACCATTTCACTTCCCAAGTCTCCAAACTATCTATATCCTGCTGTATCCTCTGACAATTCTCAACACTATCCGCCACTCCACGAAGCTTGATGTCATCCGCGAACTTATTAATCAGACCATCTACGTTTGACCCCAAGCCGTTTATGTACATTACAAACTAGAGGCGCCAGAACAGATCCCTGCCGAACACCGCTAGTCACAACCATCCATTCGTAAAATCACCCTTCTACTGTTACTTTTTGCCTTCTGTGACAGAAGCAGTTCTGTATCGATCTTGCCAAATCACCTCTGATCCTGTGTGATTTTAACTTTTGTACCAGTCTGCCATGAGTCACTTTGCCAACCGCTTTACTGAATTCCATCGAAACAACATCCACCGCCCTACCCTCATCAATCATCTTTGTTAGCTCTGCATAAAGCACGATCACGTTAGTGAGGCACGACCTCCCCTTCACAAAACCATGCTGTCGATTGCTTATGAATCAATTTGTTTACAAATGTGTCTGAACCCTGTCCCTGAGAATTCTCGCCAATAATGTACCTACAACCGACATGATGCTCACTGGCCTATAAATTCCAGGATTTTTCCTGCTACCTTTCTTAAACAGCGGCACCACATTAGCTATTTTCCAGTCCTCTGGGATCTCTTGTCGCCAATGAGGATACAAAGATGTCAGTCAAGGCCCCAGCAATTTCCTCCCTTGCTTTCCTTAGTATTCTGTGATAAATCCCATCTGACCCAGGAGACATCTAACTTATCAACTTTTAAAAAACCCAATATCTCCTCATTTTCGACATTAACATGATCCAGCCTCTCCGCAAACCTTGCCCAAGAATCATCTTCCACAAAGTCCCTTTCTTTCGTGAACACTGATACAAATTATTCATTGTGTACCTTGCCCATTTCCTATGACTCAACACATAGATTTCCCCTACTGTCCTTAAGTTGTGCAATCATTTCCCTGGCCACCATCTTGCTTTTTACATATGAATATAAATCTTTGTGATTCAACTTAATCCTATTTGCCGACGACTGTTCATGATGTTATGGGAGAGCTGTTTTCGGAATGCCAAAATGAAACATGGATTCCAACCAAACCCCCCCCCCCCCCCTTTAATGGATTGTTGCTTTTGAAGCACACGGCTTGTTCCCTCGGTGTGGTATTACAATTATGGACACGTGGTTTTTTAACAAAACATTATTTATTCCATGAACTCAACTTAACATTTTGAAATAAACATTGGATCTCTTAATACCCCTTACTTCAAAGATAACCCCGAAAAAAATACAACACTACCCAATCCTGTAAACTGTTCTTGTAAACATCCAAAATACTTCAACCCTTCAAAAATTGGAGCACAACAGGTTGCATTCAATATATTTATAGTCTTTGGATTTGTAGATATCACCAGACCAGCTATTTTCCTTCCTGCATGTCTCTCAAACCAGCCAGACACTTTTCAGCAGCTCTCTCAAACTGAAACTAAAAACTTCAAAATGGCTGAGCTAAAAACCCAGCTTCACCCACAATCTGACATCACTGCATTCCTTAAAGGTACATTGCTTCAACATCCATTTCTTAAATGCACTCTCACGTGACACCCCCCCCCCCCAATAAAAACATTTAAACCATCAACTTCAAGATGGTTTTATTTTTCCACTTTTGCACCATTCACTAAGAAAGGGCAGCACGGTAGCATTGTGGATAGCACAATCGCTTCACAGCTCCAGGGTCCCAGGTTAGATTCCGGCTTGGGTCACTGTCTGTACGGAGTCTGTACGGAGTCTGCACATCCTCCCCGTGTGTGCGTGGGTTTCCTCCGGGCACTCCGGTTTCCTCCCACAGTCCAAAGATGTGCAGGTTAGGTGGATTGGCCATGCTAAATTGCCCTTAGTGTCCAAAATTGCCCTTAGTGTTGGGTGGGGTTACTGGGTTATGGGGATAGGGTAGAGATGTTGACCTTGGGTAGGATGCTCTTTCCAAGAGCCGGTGCAGACTCGATGGGCCGAATGGCCTCCTTCTGCACTGTAAATTCTATGTAAAAATGCGCACAATAAATATACATTTTCATTTAAGGGAAACAACACACTCAAACTGGCATAATAATATAATCCATTTTTTTTTTTGTTCTTCTTCCTCCAACCGAAAACATTCTCGATTGACAGTCTCTTTGAACAAGAACGTCTCTGCACGATCCATCCATTCGTCTACCCCTCAGCATTTGTCCTTAGAACCAGATACTTTAGATCAAACTGACCACAGAGCGCCTTGCGATTCTCCAATACAGGAACATTGGTTACCACAGGTTTAAGGCAGTCAAATACTTGTTTAAAGACGGCTGTCCATTGAACATTTTAACGTTTCTTTAGCAAGTCCATCAGTGGAGTAATCACGCCACAGCGCTTTTGCACAAATGTTCGATCCTATCCACTCATTCCAAGGAATCGCATTATTTCGCTGCGTCTTGAGGGTATCGGAAACTCCGCAAGGAAAGTGATTCGGGCTTCTCCAAATTCAATTTCGGCGAGGTTCATCACCAAACCCGCCTCCTGAAGTCGACCGAAGATAGTGATGCAAACACTTCACTCGCTCTGCCCACCAGCTTTGTTTGAATCAGTAATACCCACAAGTCCTGTGGCAATTTCATTTGTTCAGCTACATTCTCAATGAAATGAAAAAGGCTTCTACCTCATTCTCGTCAAACCATGGCAATGCTTGTACATATTTAAATAGATCCCCACCACGTCTACGACTATGACGCTCTGTTTCTCTATCCTCATCAATCTCATCCAACTGTATGTTTCCCTTTGCGGCTGCCAATTTTAATCGATTTTCATGTTTCATAGCCATTTAATGGTTCAAACTCTCTCTCTTTTTCCCTTTCCTCTCTATCTCTTTCTTTGTTTCTTTCTTCTCCCTCTGTTTCTTTTTGCTCTCTATCTCTACCTCTTTATTTGTTTCTATTTTGTCTCTCCTTTTCATTTTCTCTCATTGCATCTGCAAGCTGCTTTAATTCTTTTTCATGTTCAAATTGCTTATTCTGAAACTGGATATTTGTCATTTCCAATGCGTCAGAATGTATCTCAGGCAAATTTAAAGGCTCAGCTACCGCGGTAAGTACCTCATATTTTTGTATTTTGCCAGGCAATGTTAAAAGCAACGCTTTTGCCAAATCTAACAGTCTGTTTTGAGACTTTGTCCGTAAGGTATTGCGTGTTTCTCTGTCCACTCCCAAAAGTTTGAGCCTCTGAAAGAGCCATTGTCCACAACACACTCCCCACTTAAACTAAAATACCACACCTGAAAAGCAACCACAATATGCTCACCTTTCACTGTCTTTAAGTTCATTAAGCAAATCCAATCGATAGACTTTTATCCCCCTCGAGCCCCCAATTGTTATGGGTCCGGGTTTACAGAACCCGGACCCATGTTTCATGTGTTTCATGGAGTTCAACGGACCCACAATTTTCAAAAATTTGTGATGTGGGAAGCACACGGCGTACTCACAAGATGTGAGACAGCAAAAATGGACAAGTTTTTAAAACAATACAATGTTTATTCTATGAACTCAAGTTAACCTTTTAAAAACAAACATTGAATATCTTAACACCCATTACTTCAAAGATAACCTCAAAAGACTACAACATTAAATAATCGTTCAAACTGTTCCTTTAAACACCCAAAAGACTTCAAACCTTCAAATATAGGAACACATTAGGTTACATTCAATATATTTATTGTCTTTGGGTTGCAGAAATCAACAGACGAGCTCTTTTTCTTCATGCAACTCACAGCAAAACACACAGACACTCCAAGCTGCGTTCTGAAACTGAAACTCCAAAAAACAAAGTGATCTCAGCTCCACCACACTCTGACATCACTTCAGTAATATGATCAGCTTCAATTCTTAAAGGTACATTGCTTAAACATCCATTTCTTAAAGGTACTCTCACATGACAATATGCAGTACATCATAATTTATAGTGGTCCATGGGTGGTATATCTTTATTTACACTAGTCGCTGTGTAGTAAGTCATTATTTACAGTAGTCCCTGGGTAATGTATTACTATTTTCAGTGGTCCCAGGGGAATATGTCATTATTTACAGGCGTACCTGGGTAGTATAACATTATTTACAGTAGTCCCTGCGTAGTATATCATTATGTACAGTAGTCTCTGGGCAGTATATCTTTATTTACATAGAGCATAGGACATTGGAGCAGAATGAGGCCATTCGGCCCATCGAGTCTGCTCCGCCATTCAATCACGCCCTGACATTTTTCTCATCCATTTTCTAAAATGAAATGAAAATCGCTCATTGTCACGAGTAGGCTTCAGATGAAGTTACTGTGAAAAGCCCCTAGTCTCCACATTCCGGCGCCTGTTCGGGGAGGCCGTTACGGGAATACGAACCGTGCTGCTGACCTGCTTGGTCTGCTTTCAAAGCCAGCGAATTAGCACAGTGTGCTAAACAGCCCCATGCCTTCTCCCCATATCCCCAGTTCCCCTTATTAATTAAGAAAATAGCTATCTCTTTCTTAAAGACACTCAGTGATTTGGCCTCCACAGCCTTCTGGGGCAAGTAGTTCCACACATTTACCACCCTCTGGCTGAAGAAATTCCACCCCATCTCTGTTTTAAAGGATCGTCCCTTTACTCTGAGATGTTTTCCACTGGTTGTAGTTGTTCCTACAAGTGGGAAAAATCTCTCCACGTCCACTCTGTCCAGGCCTCGCAGTGTCCTGTAACTTTCAATAAGATCCCACCTCACCCTTCTAAACTCAAACGGTTACAGAACCCGAGTGCTGAACCGTTCCTCATACGACAAGTTCTTCATTCCAGGGATCATTGTTGTGATGCTCCACTGGACCCTTTCCAAGGCCAGCACATCCTTCCTTAGATACGGGGCCCAAAACTGCTCACAATACTCCTAATATGGTCTGACCAGAGCCTTATCCAAACTCAGAAGCACAGACCTCCTCTTGCATTCTCGCCCTCTTTACATTGCATTTGCCTTTTTAACAGCCGACTTGACCTGCACGTTAGTCTGAAGAGAATCGTGAACAAGGACCCCTTAATCCCTATGTGCTTCTGATTTCCGAAGCATTACCCCATTTAGAAAATAGTCTATGCTTAAATTCATCCTTCCAAAATGCATAACCTCACTCTTTTCCACGTCGTATTAGATTTGCCACTTCATGGCCCACTCCCCTAACTTGTCCGAAACATTCTGTTGCCCCCTTGCTTCCTCAATACGGCATGTCCCTGTACAGATCTTTGTATCATCTGCAAACCTAGCAACAACTCCTTCAGTTCCTTCTTCCAGATGATTATTGTATATTGTGAAAAGTTGTGGTCCCAGCACAGTCTCCTGTGGCACACCAGCAGTCACCGCCTGTCAACATAAAAAAGACCCTTTTATTCCCACTCTCTGCCTACTGCCAGTGAGCCACCTCTGCGTCCATGCCAGGATCTTACCCTTCGCACATTGGCTCTTAACTTATTCAACAGTCTCCTATGCGGTACATTTACAGTTGGCCCTGGGCAGTATATAATTATTAATAGTAGCCCCACAGCGCCGAGGTCCCAGGTTCGATCCCGGCTCTGGGTTACTATTCATGTGGAGTTTGCACATTCTCCCCGTGTTTGCGTGGATTTCGCCCCGACAACCCAAAGATGTGCAGGTTAGGTGGATTGGCCACGCTAATTGCCCCTTATTTGGAATAAATGAATTGGGTACTTTAAGATTAAAATATAGTAGCCCTTGTACAGTGGATAAGTATTTATAGTAGCCCCTGTGTAGTATGTCATTATTTGCAATGGTCACTGGGCAGTATGTCCATACAGTGGTCCCTGTGTAATGTTTCATTATTTACCGTGGTCCCTGGTTAGTAAAGATAAAGATAGTTTTTTGAAGAATAAAGGAATAAATTATTATTATTTTTTAAAATAAATTTTGTGTAACCATTTCATTTTTCCCAATTAAGGGGAAATATAGCGTGGGCAATCCACCGACCCTGCACATCTTGGGTTGTGGGGGTGAAACCAACGCAGGCACGGTTAGAATGTGCAAACTCCACACAGACAGTGACCCAGGGCAGGAATTAGAACCCGGGTGCTCAGCGCCGTGAGGCAGCAATGCCACCGTGCAGCCCCAGCAATAAAGGGTTATGGTGTTCGTGCGGGAAAGTGGAGCTGGGTCCACTAAAGAACAGCCATGATATCATTGAAAGGCAGAGCAGGCTCGAAGGGCAAGATGGCCGACTCCTTCTCCTAGTTCTAATGAAACAAATAAGTCGCAGAGGAAGTGAACAGCTACTGTACATCAGTCTTCACGGTGGAAGAAATCAGTGGGATGCCAGAGCTCCAGCAGAATCAGGGGGCAGAGGTGAGTAGAATGGATATCACGAAGGAAAATGTTCTGGGGACACTAAAAGGTCTGAAGGTGGATAAGTCAGCTGGACGGGATCGACTACACCCCAGAGTCCTGAGGATACTCTGGAGGCATTGGTGGTGATCTTTCAGGAATAACTGGAGGCAGGGAGGGACACAGAGGACTGGGAATTGGCTGATGTAACACACTTGTTTAAGAAGGAAGGGAGACAGAAGATTTGAAATTACAGGCCGGTTCTCCTGACTTCAGTCATAGGTAAGATTTTGGAGTCCATTATTAAAGATGAGATCACGGAGTACTTGGAAGTGCATGGTAAAATAGGACTGAGTCAGCACAGAGCTTTGTCAATGGGTCATGTCAGACAAATCTGTAAGTGTCCTTTGAGGAAGTAACACGTTAGACAAAGGAAAACTAGTGGACGTGATGTATTTAGATTTCGAGAAGGCCTTTGACAAGTTGTCGCAGAGGAGACTGTTGAATAGGTTAAGAGCCCATGGTGTTCAGGGTTAAATCCTGGCATGGATAGAGGATTGTCTGACTGGCAGAATACAGAGAGTGGGGATAAAGGTGCCTTTTTCAGGATGACATCCGGTGACTAGTGGTGTGACTCAGGGGTCTGTGCTGGGACCACAAATTTCCATAATGTACATTAATGATCTGTAGGAAGGAACCAAAGGCACTGTTGCTAAGTTTGCAGATAATACAGTGGTCTGTACAGGGACAGGCAATATTGTGGAAGCAAGGGCTGTAGAAGGACATGGAGAAGCTAGGAGAGTGGGCAACGAAGTGGCAGATGGACTCACAATGTGGGAATGTATGAGGTTACGCACATTCGAAGAACGAATAGAGGCATGGACTATTTTCTAAATAATGAAATGTTACAGAAACCAAAAGCACAAAGGGACTTGGGAGTCCTTGTTCACGATTCTCTTCAGGTTAACGTGCAGGATCAGTCTGCAGTTAGGAAGGCAAATGCAATGCTAGCATTCATGTCAAGAGGGCTAGACTACAAACCAGGGATGTGTTTCTGGGGCTGTATAAGGCTCTGGTCAGACCCCATTTGGAGTATTGTGAGCAGATTTGGGCCCAGTATCTAAGGAAGGATGTGTTGGCCTTGGAAAGGATCCAGAGGACGTTCACAAGAATGATTATTGGAATGAAGAACTTGCCGTATGGTGAACGGTTGAGGACTCTGGGTCTGTACTTGTTGGAGTTTAGAAGGATGATGGAAATCTTATGGAAACTTATAGGATACTGCGAGGCCTGAATAGAGTGGCCTTGAGAATGTGTCTGTGCTTGTCTGTACGCGTGTCCGTGTGTGTGTTCCTCTGTGTGGGTGTCTGTGTGTGCCTCTGTGTGGGTGTCTCTTTGTGTGTGTGCCTGTGTGTCTGTGTGTGTCTGTGTACGTGTCTGTGAGTGTGTGCCTGTGTGTCTCTGCGTGTGTGTGTCTCTGCGAGTGTGTCTGTGCCTCTGTGTGTGTCTGTTTGTGTGTGTGTGTGTGTCTGTGTATCTGTATGTGTCTGTGTGTGTGTTTGAGTGTGCCTCTGCGTGTGTGTTGTAGTTTTTGCCTCACCACTATTCTTAGAATTCCCCCTATACCAAAAAGGGCCGGTTTATTCTAGATGGTGAGCAGGGATTCTCACTCCCCGACCCCAACGCAGACTTAAGAAGGGGGGGGGGGTGCTATTCAGATCAAACTAATATTTCAAGTTATCCCCGGTATAACCCCTATCTTCGCAGAACACTTTTATTTACTTCCCACTCAGTAACTTACACAGGGGTCCAGTTTGCAAAGAGTAGTAAAGTAAACTTTAAAGAAAATACTAATAAACACTTTTGCAGGTTATATATTTGAACTTAACTTTATTTTCAAATTAAAAGAGAATAAGTACTTTTACAGAAAGGTAAAAAGGTATTTTCCTGTTCGGACCAGTTGCAGACTTTCAAGTCTATCTTGACATTCAGTTTTCTTTAACTTTTGGTATTTTTGTTTCTCTGGGCTGCTCGGTCTGTCGATGTTGCTCGTCCCGTCACAGAGGAAGAATGTCTGATTCTCTGCTCATCTCCCCCAGTTTTTATAGCAATTTGGGGCCACTTAATCTGTGTACCTGGCATCCTGCAGCCTGTCTGCTTGACAGTTTGAACATTATAGTTTATCGATTTCGAAGCATGGCTGCCCTAACCGCAACTGTGCAGCTACCTCCTCACCAGCTCGCCATTCCTGACTGTAACTTTTCTCGATTTTCTTGACATGTAATTAATCTACTTGTGTCTTAGTTAGCATTTCTTTAGGATTTATGTGTCTCTTAATGAATTTTCTTAGATTTGACTCGGGTCATTTTTTAGGTTAAGCTAATGTCATTTTAGGGTTATTACTTCCGACTCTAACTTTATCTGCCTTATTCATCTTCTACAAGGTTTTAACTTCAAAATGATATAAGCTATAGTGTGGCCTTGTCATCTTTTAGTTTTCTTAATTTGTAAATCAGTTGTTTCACTTTATTACCGGGATCAGTAACTTTTCATACTTGGCGGTTGTTCCTTATCCTACACTTTATACATTTTGGCTGTCTTTCTTAATTGTTTAATAAATTCCATTCCTACAAGATTTGTGAAATACTGTTCCCTTTTTAAGAGTTTAAGTCAATCCAAGGACTGTTCTAATGTGCAGATTATAATGACGCTCCTATCTTTTCTCTTCCCTGCCTGTGAAGTTGTCTGCTTTCAAAACCGGCTGCTACTGTGAAGTTGTCTGCTTTCAAAACCGGCTGCTACTGTGAAGTTGTCTGCTTTCAAAACCGGCTGCTACTGTGAAGTTGTATGCTTTCAAAACCGGCTGCTGCTGTGACGTTGTCTGCTTTCAAAAACAGGCTACTGCTGTTAACCCCTTGTGGTGCTTCCCTCTTTGATCCATATAGCCTCAGGCCCTCCTACTGTTACTTTCATGTTTCAAATGTCATAGACTTACGATTTTCCACAACACCTCCTCTTGATATTTGAAACATGATATATTCCATCCAATATTTAATCCCCTAATCATTTTGTCAATATCCAATTGTCATATTTTAATTCTTCTTTCTTTTATATATATATTCATTTCTCGCACCAGTGTCGTTAGACAGGTGATACCCTAATTGCAATTACTTTGAATTATAGTGGCCACTAACATTTAAGGTAACACAATAGCTATTTGCCGCGTGTCCCACTATCTCCAAAGCATCTTACCCCCTTGGGATAGCAACACCGGATAAGCATCCTCATGTCCCTTAGGATCAGTAAGCCCCTTAATCCAACAGCAACCAAAAAGATCGTCTATTCAGTGCTGGTGTGCGAGAATCCCATTCCCTTGGCCTCCAAATCGCCCTGCGTTCCTCACCAGTTGCATAAATGACGATATGATGTATCAACCATTTACACCCCGTTTTGGTTAATCTAAAAGGGGTTTTTGCACCTGCCTCTATCCCCGGATATTTCTGATGTGTTTTCAATATGTCTCTAAACCAACTACGGCCGTGGCTATTAGCTCTACATCCCATGGAAACTGATTGCCATGTCTCACTAAGATTCCTGACCTCTGTTATGTCCTGAATGTTATGAAATTCATACCCGCCTTGATAACAGTTACCACACAGCAACCCTAAAGTGGTGAAAAACCCGTTTCTATTAATAATTCTGAAACATTTAATGGATCCAGCAGGTTGCGGTGTCACCCAGTCGAAACCACTGGCTTTATGTCGAACCATGATTTTATCTACTTTCAGATAAACATGAAATCCTCCCGAGAAAATGGAAAATTAAAAATAATAAGCCCTGTCTTAACATGTAGTCAAGCAACTAAGCACATAAGTGTCCGTTCCGGTGTTACATAATTATTTCAACTACTATTACACTTCACTTAAGAAAGATAAAATATAACATGGATAATTCAAATCCCGGTCTGTCCAGGATACTATTTAAGTTAACATGTATAACTATTTGTAATACATTTCAACTTCAATATATACATCGCACATATTAGAATTGATCCATTAAATACTTATATTATAAACTCAGTCAGACATTTAGGATCCTTCTGTTACCTAGCCCCATACTACAAAGAGAACAACTCTCACCCCCTGCAGTGGCTGATTCATCAACATCTGTTCAAACGGCTAAATGTCCTGTAGGCCTCCTACGAAAAGCACGCTGGATTCTCCTATGTTATTTTCTCAGTCCTGAATGTTAAAATGGATGTCTCACTGCTGTCCCAAATCAAGTCTGAAAACTTTTCACTTATGCTCATCCTTATATACCTATTTATCGCATGCCCCCTTCATAATGATGTCCCATAATTATTTATGATTTTGACAGCCCCCACTGCCTGCTTGGTGTTAGACATCCGTTCGCCGACCTGATCCAGTTTATCTTTATCTTTACAGTACTAATTCTTGCTCCACCAACAAACCATCAGTAACCAGTTCTCCCTGTTATCTGCAGACATTAATACATCAAGCCGTCAGGTCTTGTTGCAGCCATCTTTTGTGTTCTTTTCTTACATACTTAACAGAATTGTATAAGATACATAACATTTTTAAGGAACTATCAGAATGCCTTAAGGCCACTACGTTTAATACATATGTTATATATTTCCCGTCTCAACATCAAGCGTAATATAGCCGCCTCATTAAGGAATAAAATACATTTTTTTCCCATGCCATTGTTTATTTTTGAACTGTAGGGTTCCTCGTCAGTGATAATAAATCCATCATGTGATACACATCCCGTGGAGACCTCAGATCATCCATCAACTGGCTCTCCGGATGCATGCCCAGCCAGAGCATGTGACCGGAGATTTCACTCCTCAGCAATAATTTGATATTTTGGATTATTTCTAAACCGGGAAGATTTGTTCCTGGCTTTATCATTCACTTTCCCCGAATACGTGTCCAATTGTATCATTTTTCTCTCTTTATCATTTTGTTTTCTTTCAGCAAATTTTATTGCAACATCTGCAGCATAAAATCCTACATAATTTAAAGATTCCCAATTTCCATAGTCATGCAGCCATGATTACTCCTCCTGCAACTGATACAAACAAGTACCAATTGTTTAGAATCCAGGTTAACATCGTCTAAAATCAGTTAAATAGACTTGCTATAATTTTACTTGCTGTTTTAACTGTTTCTTTAATTTTTAAGACCACGTCTTCTGCCAAATTGCGTCCCAAATCACTCCTGCTGGGATAATATGGGAGGGGTTTTATTCCTGACACACAAATGTTAATTGTTTTATTCCGGCTGTTCATATTCCAAGTTCCTCCCTCTTTTCTTTAATTCGGTCCACCAATCCTTCATTGAATTATCTGATCATTTAGTATTGTTATTATTTGAACTTGTGTTGTGACTTCTTCTTCGCATATTACTTCATAACATTATCCTCTATCAATTAACGTTACATTTCTGATTATAGTGATTTTATTCCGACCTTTTAATCTGTCCATTATTTCACCTGACTTTCCTAATGCAATTACCCATACTAAAACTCCCAGACTACTGTAATTCCCATTAATATCGTTGCCTCCCATTTTAGCCAATCTATTTACCCTCTGTCCTAATTATTTCCATTCCTTCTTCGACCCTGATCCTTATTTCACTCCTGATTGTAGTTCTTTTTCTCCTTCCAAACAAATGGGTCTGTATTATTTTCTCCATCTGAAAAATCAAATGAACAGGTGAAAGTTGGAAAGGGCGCTATTTTTAAATTTGTGTTTTCTATTCTTGTCTGGAGAATCCAGAAGCGCCCTCTCCAGGACTTCCGGATTTCCTTTGCCACCATCTCTTTTCTTTTTCTTTCTTTGCTGGTTTGGGTTTTTCTCATGTACGTACATCATACAATTAAGGCCGGTTAAGCCTCCTCCTTCTATCATTGCACCCCTGAGTGAGATTCGAAGAATCTTAAACACCTCATTCTTTGCTCGCAGAGTGGTCCAATCTGGTCTGAACTTACCCTGATACATTTCAGGAATTGCTACTGCCTTCACCTCAATCTCTTTAATTCTGATGACCACAGGATTTTTACGAAAGGTTAGTTCGGAACATGACATTTGAACTCTATCATGTATCCTATCAATGCTGCTAGCAGGATTTAAGTCTGCGATGTTCCACTCTGCTTCATCACACAAGACTAACAAATGTAGTAATCCTCTGACACTCATAATGTAACATTCCTTCCCGTCTCCAGCCTGTTTACCATCAGGAGTCCGTGCCCCCGCCTCCTGACCTTTAGTCACATCTATGGGTCTGTTCTGGTGTTTATATATCCCAAAGCCATATCTCAGGTCAATCAGTAAATCCGTGCAACATTCCTTCTTCCCTTGTCCGATTGATTTGGGGTTTATCTATCCCATGGCAAGGTATCATTGCAGTGATACACTCCCTAAATACCGTAATGCAGAATTTGTATCCCTATGTCATACCAACATCACGGATAACGTACACTACCTCACTAATCGGTACAACAAGCTTATCAGTTCTCCACAATCCTGCACAGCCTCTGACAGTCACATTGTTGTCAGCCAAATTTTCCTTGCAGTAACTGCACGTTGTCATTAATCTACCATCCCACTTACACTGACACTTCTTGGAGTCAAAATCTACTCTCAATCATAAAAGTTGCCTGATATTTCACAAAACAATCATGGAAAAACTGAATGCTCCAAATCTCCGTGGCGGCTGCAGCGTCGCCCCATCGCTGTCTTTGCAAATGCATTATCAATTCTCCTGAATACCTAGTATGTGACAGTCTCCTGGGTTTCACATGACTACTACCTGTACAAACAATCGGGCTACAGAACGCCCCACAGCCCTGACATGTTGTTGCCTGATGCTCACTGTGAACCATTTTAAACTGAGGGCCATTAATAAGCGCCCTTGATCTATCATTCCATACATTTAATTATTTACTGATTACGTTCCTAAGCTCACTGCCCATAGGCTGCCTATGAATATCATAATTCCTCTGTTATTGTTCAAGCTATGATGTGGAGATGCCGGCGTTGGACTGGGGTGAGCACAGTAAGAAGTCTTACAACACCAGGTTAAAGTCCAACAGGTTTGATTCAAACACGAGCTTTCGGAGCGCAGCTCCTCCCTCAGGTGAATGGCGAGGTATGTTCCAGAAACATTTATATAGACAAAGTCAGAGATGCTGGACAATGCTTGGAATGCAGGCATTTGCAGGTAATCAAATCATTACAGGTCCAGGGAGAGGGATAATCACAGGTTAAAGAGGTGTAAATTGTCTCAAGCCCGTACAGTTGGTGGGATTTTGCAAGTCTAGGCCTGATGGTGGGTGGTGGATGTAATGCGACATGAATCCAAGATCCCTGTTGAGGCCGCACTCATGCGTGCGGAACTTAGTTATAAGTTTTTGCTCAGCAATTCTGCGTTGTCGCGTGTCCTGAAGACCGCCTTGGAGAATGCTTACCCGGAGATCAGAGGCAGAATGCCCTTGACTGCTGAAGTGTTACCCGACTGGAAGGGAACATTCCTGCCTGGTGATTGTCGCACGATGCCCGTTCATTCGTTGTCGCAGTATCTGCATGGTCTCGCCAATGTACCACGCTTCGGGACATCCTTTCCTGCAGCGTATTAGGTAGACTACATTGGTTGAGTCGCAGGAGTATGTGCCGCGTACCTGGTGGGTGGTGTTACCACGTGTAATGGTGGTATCCGAGTCGATGATCTGGCATGTCTTGCAGAGACATTGTTCAAGCTGACCAGATTTTTAAATTCTGACACAATTTATTTTGTTCCAGACGCCATGGTTCTCTAATTCAATTGTATGTTCACCCAAATCTTTCACGATTTAGTCTTTACCTGTCACAGCCTCACCGATTACTTTCCCTGTGGTTTTATTCGGCAGTTTCACACACACTTCCTTCATGTCTGTTATCAATTGGTTTTAATATCCTAATTTTTCCTACATCATCTTAATTTTATTAAATCTTTCCGTCATCAGATCCTTATTTCCTGATACTGCAAGTAATTCTACTAATCTCACTTCGGATTTAACGTTTCTATTGCCTAATACCCCCTCTATAATGTAATCCCTAACTTCTGGCCTCATATCTTTATTCCTTAAAGCACCTTCTACAATGTACTTAACATGCTAAATTAAATATCTTCTTCCATTAACATTTTTCAGTAGATCGGGCACTAGGACCCTGGTGGAGCCGTGCCGTGTCAATTTCAACCCGTTAGTTTTAAAGTAATTTCCTGCAAGAGAGCTCTGACTGCTTGTGAGTAAAACTTCTTTTTGCGTTTATGCTCAGACCAAATTAGTTTTGAACATACTAATGTGCTACCTCATAATATTGTTCACATTTCTGCCTGACACTTATAACTTCTAATTGATGTGAAACTTCTAATTGCTGTAAAAAAATACAACACTTTAAAAAATAGAAACACCAAAGGAAAATTCACAAATCCTTATTAACCACACACACTCATTTAACCACTCAGATCTTGGATCTCTACCCTGTAGAGTTTTAGGTACTGTACAAAAATTGAGACCCCTCCGTTCTGATAAGCTCCTCTTATCCAGGAGTTTTTTTTCCTCTTTTAAACTCTTCCACTCCTGTTCCTTTTCACTTCTGCTTTCACGTAGCGCACTCGTTTGCAGCCCTAGTGTCTTTTCAGTGCGATCTGACTCCAACACTGACTCCTCCTTCTGCTTTCACAGAGCCGTTTGCCGCCCTACTGCCTTTTCAGTGCGATCTGACTCTAACACTGACTCCTGCTTCTGCTTTCACAGAGCCGTTTGCCGCCCTACTGCCTTTTCAGTGCTATCTGACTCTAACACTGACTCCTCCTTCTGCTTTCACAGAGCCGTTTGCCAGCCTACTGCCTTTTCAGTGCGATCTGACTCTAACACTGACTCCTGCTTCTGCTTTCACAGAGCCGTTTGCCAGCCTACTGCCTTTCCAGTGCGATCTGACTCTAACACTGACTCCTGCTTCTGCTTTCACAGAGCCGTTTGCCAGCCTACTGCCTTTCCAGTGCTATCTGACTCTAACACTGACTCCTGCTTCTGCTTGGGTCCGAACAGAATCAGTGATTCCGCTCTTCTTCCAGATGCAAATGGATATAATACTTTAAGTATCCCGATCGGATCCCTATAGCGCAGGGCTCGGCACCCTAACGAAGAATGATATATCAGTCTCCTGAGTAACCACCTTCTCCCAAGACTTCCTCTGCTCCTTTAATTCTCTCCACTGTCGGTTTATTGTACCACTTCTCTGACCGGTATTTCAGGTCAAGAGGATTACCCTAATTGCTATTTCCGGATTTTTTAAACTACATGTAGTTACAACTGTGACCGGCGGTCCCTTTCAATCTAGACTCCGAAATTAAGGGATAACTGTACCCGTTGGCAGCTATCCTCAAACGTACCAAAGGCACTATCATCCTGTGTTCGTTAAGGGACGATTGACCGGTCCCCAAAGTTTTCTTGGCGTCCCTATTGCTCCAGGTTCTGTCTTCACAACCTGCCTGTCTCCAAGGAGAATTTATTTCTGGCCAACTTATACCAGTTGGATGCAAGACACTCTGTACTAATTACTAAGCCGTGCTGCAGACTTTTGCTCAGGGTAAGTATCTTCTAGTCTGCTAAAACTCGCATCCAACTGAGTTCTATGTCCCCCCCCGGTCCTACAGGATCCTTCTAAGTCAATCACTCATGACTTGTCAAACTATACTCCGCGGGTATAGTTTACTCGCCAGGAATTACCAATATTCCAGGCGGACCTGCTCAACTAGAAACTTCTAATATTCTAGCCTCGCCTTGCCTAGAGATGCCCCATTTTCTAGACGTCCTCACTCCACTAGAAACTTCTAATATTCTAGCTGTCCAACCTAGAAACTTCTAATAGTCTAGGCCCCCACGCTGGATGCCATGGAGTAATTTAGTGGACCACTGGGCCCTGAAGCCCCACAAACTTTCAACTTTCAAGATGATTCACGTTTGGGCGCCACTTCACTCTCTGACAGCCTGTTTCAACACGATCAACACGTTGGGCGCTATGTAGTTTTTACCTCACCACTATTCTTAGAATTCCCAGTAAACCAAAAAGCGCCGGTTTTTTCTAAATAGTGAGCAGGGATTCTCACTCCCCGACTCCAACGCAGACTTAGGCGGGTGCTATTCAGGTCAAATTAATATTTCAAGTTATCCCCGGTATAACCCCTATCTTCGCAGAAGACTTTTATTTACTTACCACTCAGTAACTTACATACGGGTCCAGTTTGCTAAGTGAAGTAAAGTTAACTTTAAAGAAAAATACTTATCACCACTTTTTCAGGTTAAAAATTTGAACTTAACATTTTTTTCAAGTTAAAAGAGAATAACGACATTTACAGAAATATAAAAAGGTATTTTCCTTTTCGGACCAGTTGCAGACTTTCAAGTCTCTCTTGACAATCAGTTTTCTTTATCTTTTGGTCTGTTCGCTTCTCTGGGCTGCTCGGTCTGTCGATGTTGCTCGTCCAGTCACCGAGGAAGAATGTCGGATTCTATTCTCATCTCCCCCAGTTTTTATAGCAATTTGGGACCAGCTAATCTCTGCACCTGGCATCCTGCAGCCTGTCTGCTTGACAGTTTGAAACTTAAATTTTATCGATTTAGAAGCAACTGTGCAGTTACCACCTCACTAGCTCGCCATTCCTGACTTTAACTTTTCTCGCTTTTCTTGACACGTAATTCATCTGTTTGTGTCTTAGTCAGCATTTCTTTTGCATTTATGTGTCTTTTAATGAGTTTTCTTAGATTCGACTCGGGTCATTTGTGGGTGAAGCTAATGTCATTTTAGGGTTATTCCTTCCGACTCTAACTTTATCTGCCTTGTTCATCTTCTACAACGTTTTAACTTCAAAATGATATAAGCTATAGTGTGGCCTTGTCACGTTTTAGTTTTCTTAATTTGTAAATCAGTTGTTTCAGTTTATTCCCGGGGTCAGTAACTTTTCATACTTGGCGGTTGTTCCTTATCTTACACTTTAGATTCTGGCTGTCTTTCTTAAATTTTCAATAAATTCCATTGCTTCAAGATTTGTGAAATACTGTTTCCTTTCATATAACTTTTAAGAGTATAAGTCAATCCAAGGACTTTTCTAATTTGTAGATTTATAATGACGCTCCTATTTGTTCTCTTCCCTGTCTGTGAAGTTGTCTACTTTCAAAACAGGCTGCTGTATGAAGTTTTCTGCTTTCGAAAACAGGCTGCTGCTGTTAACGGTTGTGGGTCTTCTCTCTTTGATTAATATAGCCTCGGGCACTCTTATTGTTACTTTCATAGTTCAAATGTCATATTCTTCCGATTTTGGACACTTCCCTGTTCAGGTTCTCTCCCTCCCAAACACTAACAGCCCTGAACAGATTCACTCCCTCCCATCAGTCACTGCTGTGTGCAGATGCACTCCCTCCCATCACTCACTGCAATGTGCAGATTCACTCCCTCCCATCACTCACTACCCTGTGCAGATGCACTCCCTCCCATCACTCAATGCCCTGTGTAGACTCACTCCCTCCCATTACTCACTGCCCTGTGCAGATTCACTCCCTCCCATTACTCACTGCCCTGTGCAGATTCACTCCCTCCCATCAGCCACTGCCCAGTGCAGATTCACTCCCTCCCATCACTCACTGCCCTGTGAAGACACTCCCTCCCATCACTCACTGCCCTGTGCAGATTCACTGCCTTCCATCACTCATTGCCCTGTGCAGATGCATTCCCTCCCATCACTGACTGACCAGTGCAGATTCACTCCCTCCCATTACTCACTGCCCTGTGCAGATTCACTCCCTCCCATCAGCCACTGCCCAGTGCAGATTCACTCCCTCCCATCACTCACTGCCCTGTGCAGATTCACTCCCTCCCATCACTCACTGTCCTGTGCAGATTCCATCCCTTCAATCAGTCACTGCTCTGTGCAGATGTACTCCCGCCCATCACTGACTGCCCAGTGCAGATTCACTCCCTCCCATCACTCACTGCCCTCTGCAGATTCACTCCCTCCCATCAATCACTGCCCTCTGCAGATTCACTGCCTTCCATCACTCATTGCCCTGTGCAGATGCATTCCCTCCCATCACTGACTGCCCAGTGCAGATTCACTCCCATCCATCACACACTGCCCAGTGCAGATTCACTCCCTCCCATCACTCACTGCCCTGTGCAGATTCACTCCCTCCCATCACTCACTGCCCTGTGCAGATTCAGTCTCTCCCATCACTCACGGCCCTGTACAGATTCACTCCCTCCCATCACTCACTGCCCTGTGCAGATTCACTCCCTCCCATCACTCACTGCCCTGTGCAGATTCACTCCATCCCATCACTCACTGCACTGTGCAGATTCACTCCCTCTTATCACTCACTGCCCTGTTCAGATTCACTCCCCCCCATCACTCACTGCCCTGTGCAGATTCACTCTCTCCCAACACTTACTGCCCTGTGCAGATTCACTCTCTCCCAATACTCAATGCACTGTGCAGATTCACTCCCTCCTATCACTCACTTCCCTCTGCAGATTCACTCCCTCCCATCACTCACTGCCCTGTGCAGATTCAGTATCTCCAAACACTCACTGCACTGTGCAGATTCACACACTTCAATCACTTACTGCCCTGTGTAGATTCACTCTCTCCCAACACTCAAATCACTGGGCAGATTCACTCCCTCCCAAGACACACTGCACTGTGCAGATTCACTCCCATCACTCACTGCTCTGTGCATATTCACTCCCGCCGATCACTCACTGCCCTGTGCAGATTCCATTCCTCCCATTACTCACTGCCCTGTGCAGATTCCCTCCCATCACCCACTGCCCTGTGCAGATTCCCTCCCATCACCCACTGCCCTGTGCAGATTCACCCCCTCCCATCACTCACTGCCCTGTGCAGATTCGCTCCCTCCCATCACTCACTGCCCTGTGCAGATTCACTCCCTCCCATCACTCACTGCCCTGTGCAGATTCACTCCCTCCCATTACTCACTGCCCTGTGCAGATTCACTCCCTCCCATCACCCACTGCCCTGTGCAGATTCACTCCCTCCCATCACTGACTGCCCTGTGCAGATTCACTCTCTTCCATTACACACTGCCCTGTGCAGATTGACTCCCTCCCATCACTCACTGCTCTGAGCAAATTCACTCCCTCTCATCACTCACCGCTCTGTGCAGATTCACTCCCTCCCATCACTCACTGCTCTGTGCAGATTCCCTCCCTCCCATCACTCACTGCCCTGTGCATATTCACTCCCTCCCATCACTCACTGCCCTGTGCAGATTCACTCCCTCCCATCACTCAGTGCCCTGTGCAGATTCACTCCCTCCCATCACTCACTGCCCATTTCAGATTCACTCCCTTCCATCACTCACTGCCCTGTGCAGATTCACTCCCTCCCATTCCTCACTGCCCAGTGCTGATTCACACCCTCCCATCACTCACTGCCCTGTGCAGATTTGCTTCATCGCATCACTCACTGCCATGTGCAGATTCATTCCCTTTCATTACTCACTGCTCTGTGCAGATTAACTCACTCCCATCACTCACTGCCCTGTGCAGATTTACTCCCTCCCATCACTCACTGCCCTGTGCAGATTCACTCACTCCCGTCACTCAGTGCGCTGTGCAGATTCACTCCCTCTCATCACTCACTGCGCTGTGCAGATTCACTCCCTCCTTATCACTCTCTGCCCTGTGCAGATTCACTCACTCCCTGTGCACTTGCAGTTCCTCCATCCAAATCCCAGGCTGCACATAATTATTCCCTATCCCTCCCTGTATCCCTCCCATTCCCTTGCCTTTACAGACTCCTTCCTTCCTTTGCCACTGCCTGTCGTGTTCAGATAATTAAATCTAACTATCAATATTTACCAGCAGTCCAAAATTGTAATTAAAATATATGGATATGTGGTACAAGTTTTTGTCTTGATCACCGAACACGATGCAATGTAACTGAGAGACTGGAGGAGATAACCCTGCACTTTCTGGGCCAGACAGCGGAAGACAAGGCATCATGTGGTCAAATATTAATCTCAGGAATCCCGATGAATTTGGAGAGTGTTGTAATCACAGAGAGTTATGAATCTGCTCTGTAATACTGAGAAATAAATCAGCAAGGCCATGTCATGTTTTGATTCTCCTACAATCCTCCAGCTCTAATTTTAATCATCACATTTGACCCCGGCATTGCTTAGTACATTAACACAGGGGAACAGACTCTAATTGATAAAGAATGAATGAAACCAATGTTTGATCGCTCTCTTATTGTGGAACAGTCAGTATTTTCCTGAGGAGAAACCCGAGAGAATGCAGAAGGGAATCAAAAGGGCCACTCTCCGCAACAACACCAGCGGGAGTTTGTAGTTATCCAGTTGTGGCAGTCAGATAGCCTCAATAATTTAAATAAATATGTCACACAATATATATAATTGTTTCTCAGCCAATTACTTCCTGGCTTCCATCATTCAAATTACTGAGAAATCTTCAGTAGAAACAGGCAGACAGGTCACATAGTATTCCACCACATAGCACCGATATTTCTAGAAATTAATGAATTTAAAACCGGAAAGATAATTGCTGGTACTCATCGACATTTCTAAATGCATGTTATTGTGAAAAGTATGAAGATTTCTAGATATATTCAGTAATCACTGGACTGAAAATAATCAGATTCTTGTCATGGTGATTCGATTACAAAATAATCAGTTTAGTTAATTGTGAGCAGAAATGTGCTGTTCAATTTATTGTGTTATTATTGGAAGGTCACGAATTACTGACACTATTTGAAATAAATCTCTTGTTGTGATTACAGTCTGAACAATATTGAGAATACGCCTGTGATTATGGAACAAACAATCATTTAATAATCACATTCAAAGTTGCAATTCAAAGTTCTTCGTTATTTTCTGTGTTCAATGGACTGAATACCAACTTGATGCTGTCTATCAATGTTTTATCAAACACGATGTTGTAATATATATCATCCTGACTTCAATCATTGGATTGCTCAGTTTTCTTTGGTAGAAACAGGCAGGGAGAATTCTCAAACTATTCGAACATGGCACAACAATATATACATAAATACATTAAAAACAAGCGGGAGGCAAAAGTAGACATTGGGCCGCTCCAAAATGACGCTGGTAATCTAGTGATGGGAGACAAGGAAATAGCTGAGGAACTTAATAAGTACTTTGCGTCAGTCTTCACAGTAGAAGACATGAGTAATATCCCAACAATTCAGGAAAGCCAGGGGGCAGAGTTGAATATGGTTGCCATCACAAAGGAGAAAGTGCTAGAGAAACTAAAAGGTCTGACAATTGATAATTCTCCGGGCCCAGATGGGCTACATCCTAGAGTTCTAAAGGAGATAGCTGAAGAAATAGTGGAGGCGTTAGTTATGATCTTTCAAAAGTCACTGGAATCAGGGAAAGTCCCAGAGGATTGAACAATCGCTGTTGTAACCCCCCTGTTCAAGAAGGGAACAAGAAAAAGGATGGAAAATTATAGGCCAATTAGACTAACCTCGGTTGTTGGCAAAATTCTAGAATCCATCGTTAAGGATGAGATTTCTAAATTCTTGGAAGTGCAGGGTCGGATTAGGACACGTCAGCATGGATTTGGTAGGGGGAGGTCGTGCCTGACAAACCTGTTAGAGTTCTTTGAAGAGATAACAAATAGGTTAGACCAAGGAGAGCCAATGGATGTTATCTATCTTGACTTCCAAAAGGCTTTTGACAAGGTGCCTCACGGGAGACTGCTGAGTAAAATAAGGGCCCATGGTTTTCGAGGCAAGGTACTAACATGGATTGACGATCGGCTGTTAGACAGAAGGCAGAGAGTTGGGATAAAAGGTTCTTTTTCGGAATGGCAACCGGTGACAAGTGGTGTCCAGCAGGGTTCAGTGTTGGGGCCACAGCTGTTCTCTTTTAATATTAACGATCTAGATGATGGGACTGGGGGCATTCTGGCCAAGTTTGCCGATGATACAAAGATAGGTGGAGGGGCAGGTAGTATTGAGGAGGTGGGGAGGCTGCAGAAAGATTTAGACAGTTTAGGAGAGTGGTCCAAGAAGTGGCTGATGAAATTCAACGTGGGCAAGTGCGAAGTCTTGCACTTTGGAAAAAAGAATAGAGGCATGGACTATTTTCTAAATGGTGACAAAATTCATAATGCTAAAGTGCAAAGGGACTTGGGAGTCCTAGTCCAGGATTCTCTAAAGGTAAACTTGCAGGTTGAGTCCGTAATTAAGAAAGCAAATGTAATGTTGTCATTTATCTCAAGAGGCTTGGAATATAAAAGCAGGGATGTACTTCTGAGGCTTTATAAAGCACTAGTTAGGCCCCATTTAGAATACTGTGAGCAATTTTGGGCCCCACACCTCAGGAAGGACATACTGGCACTGGAGCGGGTCCAGCGGAGATTCACACGGATGATCCCAGGAATGGTAGGCCTAACATACGATGAACGTCTGAGGATCGTGGGATTATATTCATTGGAGTTTAGGAGGTTGAGGGGAAATCAAATAGAAACTTACAAGATAATGAATGGCTTGGATAGGATGGACGTAGGGAAGGTGTTTCCATTAGCAGGGGAGACTAGGACGCGGGGGCACAGCCTTAGAATAAAAGGGAGTCACTTTAGAACAGAGATGGGGAGAAATTTCTTCAGCCAGAGAGTGGTAGGTCTGTGGAATTCATTGCCACAGAGGGCGGTGGAGGCCGGGACGTTGAGTGTCTTTAAGACAGAAATTGATAAATTCTTGATTTCTCGAGGAATTGAGGGCTACGGGGAGAGAGCGGGTAAATGGAGTTGAAATCAACCATGATTGAATGGTGGAGTGGACTCGATGGGCCGAATGGCCTTACTTCCACTCCTATGTCTTATGGTCTTATGGTCTTATGGTCTAACAATGGAATTAAACCCTGATATATAATTGCTGGTATCATGGTAATATGCATTTTCCAAATGCATATTATTGTGGGAAGTTAAAAGATTTATACAACTCGTTAGTGATCAATGGATTGATAGTAATCAGTATCTTGCTCTGATAATTGTCTTGGAAAATGTTTTTGTTTTAATGACCTGTATCCGGTTCTCTGTTCCGCCGCCCCGTTATCCGGCGCTGCGTACCCCCGCCGCAACGGGATTCTCCGTTCCCGCAGCCGGTCAATGAGGTTTCCCATTGTGACCTCCCCACATCATCGGAAAACCCGCGGACATCGGTGCGCTGCCGTTATTGTTGATGTTATTATTGTTGTGTGGTAAAGAATGACAGATTGTATTCCACAGAATAACAATATTAATTTGGTTATTGTCTGAACAATAATTAGGAATCGCCTGTGATTATGCAATGAAAACTCCTTTGATAATCACAGATGCAATGAAATGTTTTTAGTTATTTGCTGTGTTTAATGGAGTGAAAACTAATTTGGTATTTTCTATCAATGTTGTGCAGATAATAATTGGTTGTGTAATGTTTGTTTGACTTTAACATAATGAGCTATTCACTGATTTAATTCAACCACGCAAAGAATAAATCAAATAATTGTTTATTGGACCGAACAATCAATTCAAGTTCACTCTGATTATTGGGATGAACTATGTTAACAGGTGATTAATCGTCCACAGAAAATAATTAAATAATTCAAGTAAAAAGCACTAGATCCGTCATAATTTTACCACTTTGAAGATATTTAATGCTGGGACTCTGGCAATCGTTGTTTAAAATATTCTGAGCAATTTTAACAGATAGTTCTGACATATTCGCTTCGATTATTGGGTGTAATGATTAAAAGTTAGTTACTTTAACTCTTGGACTGATTAATCATTTGCTGTTCACTTTTGTAAGAAATCCAAGCAGTCGAAAATGTGTTGGCCGTCAGGACAATCTCATCCAAACTTGGATTCTCCGTCCCGCCAGCCTGTTGGGTGATATCAGGGGTTGGGTGATATCGGAGGCTGCTAATTCCTGATTCTTTGTGTCCGGTCTGGACTCAATAACATCTGAGATGTTATCAATTATTGTTTTATTTCCACCAGCTTGCAAGGCTGACTCACTCGTGGGACATTAGAAAACAAACAGCTGTCTTCTAATGTTCCCAAATGTTAGTGAGAACTAAGACAAAGAAATCACAGCACATATGGATTGAATCAGATCAAAATTCGCATACAAGCTTCCCATAGGCCAATGTATACACCATCTGACCTGGCCATATATCCAGATTGGCTCACTTCGCATTTTCCCAATCCTGGCCTCTTGTTACCCAGCATCCTTTTCACTATTCTCTAAACTAGGCAAAGCTCCCCTCCCCCTTCCTATCCATGCTGTGCTGATCCCTTTGTTCTCTGTCTGTGGACTCATTACCCTCAGGGTCCTACTGTCCATCATATTCGTTTGTTGATTTCCTCATTCCCTCCTTATATCATTTCATGATAACCCTTCTGTCCAAGCTGTAGCTATGGACCCTCAGCTAAGGAAACTCATTGCTGCATTTCGAAATCCTATTGCAGCACCCCATCGTCCGCTGCACCATCATGGACCCTAACAGTCAAGACTCTAGGGGCGGCTATCCGTTTCAGCGCACCCTACCTTTTACCTATCACGCATTTAAGGATGGCCAGTCCCACAAGGATGCAGGCGAGATAGTCAAGAGCATACCGGTTCTGCATGGCAAACAACCTGAGTCGAGATAATTCCCTGGTTATTGCCCCGAGGGCCCCCAAGGTTTCTTTGCCCAGGATGGTGAGGCCACAAATAACTGAACTTGCCCAGCGTGACAACTGATGGTGCAGTGTCCACGCAGAGGGGCAAGGGACAGTAATAGGGACTAGAGTCCAGATGACAGTTCGGCGGGGAAATGGGGTTGACAAAACATTGGTCGCTGTGCCATTAAAAATAGTTCCTCGCTCCATGTACAGGCTAGCATCACAATCAGTATATTGTTGAAGTAGGGATTCCCCAGTAGCCCATTTCATCCAGCTTCGGGACGCCCATTCAGGCCTCCTAGCAATGCGGAAAGCCCTAGTTCCAACAGTGATATGAGAGACATTCGCCCAGCCACAAAGGAGCTGGATGCCTGGCGTCAGCGGGACACAAGTGGCATTGTAACAGGCACATTGACCTGATGTCAGGGCGACACTTTGGATCAGTACAAGTGGAGAACAGACATGTTATATTCATTTTCATCTCTACCAGCAAACAGCCGTACCCCTCACTGCTGAAACAATTCTCGCACGACCGGGAGTCTCTATTGGGAGTGAAGGGGTTAGGTACATACGCCCTCCACCGTTGCAGACTATCATACTGTGAGTGGGAATTATCCCGAGGGAGGGGAAGGCAAATAGCTGGTGGGGCCGAACCCGGATCGTAAGGAAGAGTAACTTGCTCGGGCGGTGGCTCGGAATTCTGACAATGCGCCACCATTTGGGGAGTTCCCCAAAGCGGTAAGACGGAAAATAACCCAGACACCAATGCGGGGTTTGGGTAGCAGACATCCGGCTCCAGGCCATGCATGCAGCGGTAGATTTGGTAGAAGAGATTCATTCTGCCCAGGTTCCCTTCGTTCTGGGTCCTAAGTGAAGTAAGTATACCTCCTGATAACCTGCGTTCTGGTCGTGCCTCCCTTCTCACTCGTTCCGTCCTCTTTCTGTTCCTCCTCTCTCCCCTACAACCTTTTCCTACCCCCCCCACACTGTCTGATTTTACCTTTCTGGCACGAGTCTTGTCACATCCAAAATCAAATGTACATTTACTCCAAAAACAAGGCAAGGTCCATGAAATGTTCCCGTCCCAACGCCGGGACTGATATAAGTGTTTCATGAGCTCTTCATTTTCCTTTAACTTGATAACCTTCCATGATTCGATACTGTACCCTCGTACATGGGTGAATCGGAGAACGTCACCTCTGCAAAGGTGAAATGTCCTTGTAGTTTGTTCGGGATTACAGGTACTGACAGTGTTCCAAGTGAGGCGAAGCCGAAGACAGCACAATCCGTCATGGTCCACACTT